>NC_054866.1:25573389-25873389 GCF_018320785.1 Cheilinus undulatus
AATATATTTTGAAGATATCTCACCTTAGAAACACAGATGCACTGCAATGAAAACAACATCCTGGAGGTGCAATTTTAATGACGCCTTTACTTGAAGCTCGGAAATGGGGTATTTTAAGCATCCAAGCAGTGGCTACAGGTCCGTATGCGTCAATATGACATTATTAAAGAGTAAAAATCCGTGGTATGTCTCAGTTATATTTCTGTTTCTTTTTTTGCAATCATAACAACACGTTTCTCTGCCATACTGCTGGAAAAGAGAGAAAAGTAATCGACTGAATAGAATGTAACCCATTTAATGAGGATATATGAACAGCATGGAGGCTGGGTATAAAACTCGTTACAGTCAAACTGTTTTGGAGAATTCAATCTAAAATATTTTACGACATGGTGCATGAAAGAATACCTTTGTGGGCACCTCAACGCTGTGTGTCCATATTTACAATACTCCAGTGAGTCTCTGAAGGAATCATTGGTTGCGCACAGTTTCGACCGTTAGGATTGGTCAATCCCCCACCGCGCCCACTTATGACGACGTCGAATCTCGCCGGGCTCTTCCGGGCATGTGCATCGCACTCAGATCCCAAACGTAAACAAGGTGGCAACTTTTGATGTAGTAATTTCAGCTAGTACAAACAGCCAATCGACAATGTGCTCTGAAAACCTTACATGTGAGAATTTGAATTTCCAGAGGTTGTGTCGTCTAGCAAACGCTACATGCTAACGCGCAATGCTAACATTTAGCACACCAGCAAACTCGTGAACAACCCGACTTTGTACAGAGCTCCAGAGATGATGAGATGGGTTCTGTTCGGTGGGCTTTCCGCTGTGGGTCATGGACACCGAGCAGGTCTGACTGGTTGTTTGCGGCTCGTTGCATTCAGCGGGAGGAGAAGGACAGGATCGGACAGTTCGTTTTTGCAAAGGATGCTAAATCAGCCATGGTGAGGCTTGCTGAATTATCTTCTCTTGCCTTTTGCACGGTGACTGACCCTATGCCACCAAGATAACTTCATTTGCTAAAAGATATCCATGTAGAGTTCACCTACAGGGTCTCTCTGTGTTACCCCATCAGGTTGGCAGGTTGTTGCTGAGGAGATTTGTGTGTGAGAAGATGGGGATCCCCTGGTCGGAGATTAAACTGGAGAGATCTCCTAGAGGGAAACCTTACCTGGCAGACACACTGAAGGTTCATACAACGACAGCAGTCTTTTAGTCTCACATACAAGTCTTATATTGGCGAATTTATATCGAATAATTGTATAGCACAGCTTCTTCTGTTTGTGGTATCTAGTGTCCACCTTATACACCGTCCCTTTACATTTATTTGTCCACATTGTCTGATCATTCACTGTATAAGATACACAGCTCTTGACTAAAGATTTATTGTGTTCATTCGGAGATGAAACTTTGTTTATGCAGTTTTTAAATAGTTTATAATACAAACTTAAAAACCGGCCACTCCAGAAGTCACAGTATAGCTGAAAATAAGTTCTGCAGGTTCAAACAAACTTTGTCCATTTTTTTCTTAAAAATAAATGAGAAAGTGATTGTCAAAAAGAAGTGGTAGGTATTTCCATTCCTTACCTAGTGGCCCCTTAAACTGCCAAATTTCAATTTAGAATTTTGATCCAATTCAAATTTATTTCTACAGCACATTTAAAACAACGAGAGTTGACTAAAGTTCTTCACAATATAAAGGGTAAAACAAGAAACAAGAATATATTACTATAAAACGATATCAATAAGAAAAAAAATTAAAAAGAAATAGTAAAATCTTCAACTTCACAGCTCTGTATAAAAGACTACCTTTCAAAAGTTAAACAGAGATCCCTGTGTCCAGCCCAGGATGTCAGGTGCCCATCGGTTGCAGAGGCAAAGTAACCAAAGGAGAGAAATAATCCGCAGCACACTGAAAATAAATTCACTTAGACTTTATCATGAGCTACAAAAACGTGTAGCTTCTTGAGGTTCACCCAGCATTAATCATTTTTAAAAGCTCTGAAGTAGCAAGTCGGTTTCAGTTTCTGTCTTATTATGAAATTTATTCACCATTTCATTACTGTCTTATTGTGTGTCCAGGACCGTTCTGATTCAGAACCAGAGACCTCTGCATGGAGTTTCAATCTTTCACATCAAGGAGACTATGCAGTGCTTGCCGCAGAACAGGGGATGCAGGTGGGAGTGGATATAATGAAGACAACCATGCCAGGTAAAAGCATTGAGGTAAACAGATTTAGCAGCACTTTACTTTTATCCAGGGTTTGCTCATTGTTTTTGATCTGAAGATATTTAATTCAGACTTGGGGAGTAGATTGATTTTGGAACACTTAAACACAGAGATGTTATGACCGACATGCCATGATAATGGCAAATTTTTACAAAAACCTTTTGTTGTCTTATTGTTTTGTTCAGGTAAGTTTAATTGAAGCAGTAGGGGGCTTTCCTATAGAGATCAACTGTGTTGTTCCAGAAGTAAAAATCCAATTGATTTTCTCCATGGGGGATTTGATTTCTAGGTAGAATGTCACAAATATCAAAGTTCAACCTTTGTGTGAGAGCATGGTATGTGATCCTGTAGAAAAAAAAAGTTTGTAAGTTATCAACTTCTTTTTGAGAATACATGATTTATTCATGATCTCTGCCAAAAAAATACTACATTACCCATAATCCTAGAGTCACGGTGTGGTCTGCTGTTCCTACTGAAACGTCAACCACACCTTGGAATGGCAATTGTTGGCCAATGATGCCAATATATGCCTTTGTAGTTTTAAAGTAAAAAATCTATCATTAACAATGCATGAAATGAATCACAATAGATTGTTTGATACATAGTTTTAATTTTTTTTTTTTTTTTAAATAGAATATCTACACTGTGGTGTACCTTTGCCTTTTTCACAGTTTTTGAATGCCTGTTTTGGCGCAAAATCAAATGTTTTATCTTTAGGAGTGTTCAGATAGCTGGTTAGCTTGGTTAATGCATTAAAATTTTGAAAATTAGAATTTTGCTAAATGTCAACAGAGAACTTTGCGAAATTTACTTCTTGAACCAGAGCTGCTGAAAATTGGTTTGGCACTGTTAGGCTCAATATTCTTAGGAACTTTTGAGTTATGTTATTTTGGGAACCCCTGTGGACAAAACACAATGATTTATCAATTTACTGAATTTGTCAAGGACTTGGTTTTTTCTCTCCTCCTCTTCTCACTAGTTATTAATCTATATTTATTTTAAATGCTTTATTTGCAAATCACAATGATATTTAGTGTGTAGAAAATAAAGTAAAAGCTTTTTTTGCCACGTCTGACACCTGCCTTCTTCATCTACAGTAGCACTAAAAAATATATGGGCTTTTTGCTGATGATTTCTTTTGCTTTTGTAGATCATAAAGTGGCATCAGGAGTAATTTAATTCTGTTTCACAACCAGCTGAAAAGGATGGAATTTGCTTTAATCTCCAGAAATTGTTTAACTTCAAGTTCTGTCAGCTGTCCATTTTGATCATTATGCAGTTAATGATTTATCAATTAAAGGCAGAGCTGTGGTGTTCCTCTTGTTTTCTCAAACTGTGCCACAAGGGGTCACTGTTGCCTTGCTCATGTAAGTCAAAGCTAAGGCTGCCTTGGTTTGCATATTTTACATTTCTGCATTGTGTGCCTAATTTAAATTCAAACCAGTGTTGTTAATTGAATGTTCTGAAGAAAAAGATTGATCTCTGAAACAGAGCACATCTAGATAATCTTACCTGACCTTGTTTTCCCTCATCACATCACATTTGCCTCTATTTCCTTTGCTCCACACTCTGTCTTCATTTCACCTTTCTCCTATCCTTTCCATTCCTTCTTTTCTTACCCACTACTTTACTCTGTGTCTCCATCCTTTATTCTTTGGCCCCCTTTTCTCCCCCACCCCTCACCTCCAGGTAGCAGCTCTGTGCCGGAGTTTTTCCGCATCATGACTCGTCAGTTTACAGCATACGAGTGGAGTGTCATCCAATCAGCTGGCTCGGAGCATGAGCAGCTCGCCGCGTTCTACCGCCACTGGGTAACTATGGCAACCATACCACCCTGTCGTCACATAGCATTGCTTCACCCCACAAGCAGTATTTTTTTTCCCTTTTTTTCTGTACATGTGTGTGGAAGAAAGGTTCGTAAAAATAACACAGATATGGCCTTTGAGATACAAACATAGACGTTATATCAGTCTATCCACACGTGCTAACCCTGGACTTCTGTCCTCGTTTTTCACACATTTTGTCCTTCTCTGTCTCAGTTTGTTTCTCACAGATAACAAAAGGTCTTTATTTTCCTTTTCCCAGCTTTTGTCCTTTTTTCTCGCATGTATTTTATTTTCCTGCCAACACACAAACACACACAGATGGACTTCAGCAGAATCAGTGGTGCTAAGTAAAGATGCTGTGAGATTGAGAGGGTGGCACAGAGACGTCAAGCTCTGATATCATCATCACACTGTTGACTAATGGCAGAGTTCGATGGTTGCCATAGCGATTAGCCTTGTAATACTGTCATTGTGGCTCATTGGCTGCTGCAAAGGGTTTTGGCTGAACACTCACTCACAAATTCAAAATATCTCTCTTTTGTACACACACAGTCTCATACATGTGTGCATGACTTCCCGTCTGTTGCGGTTTTAAGTAATTTTGCTACTGAGCCAAAATAAACTAAGCAGTCAGAGATGGTCCTTCTCAGGCTTTGTCACACACACTTAAGTCCCTTTTTCCCACTGTGATTGTTTTTGGGATGTCATGACTGTTTTCCTCCTTTTGCACACAGGCCCTGAAGGAGAGCTTCATAAAAGCCATCGGCACAGGCCTGGGCTTCAACCTGCAGCGGGTGGAGTTTCACCTGACCTCTGAGTCGCTCACGCAGGGCCGAGCACTACGCCGGACCAAGATGCATCTGGACGAAGAAGAAGAGGAGGACTGGATCTTTGAAGTGAGTCGTTAGGGCCGTCGGCATTAATCTTTATTCAGGCTCATAAATTAGTGCATTAATTTTTAAAAATCATGATTAATTGTATGCTTTATTGTCCCTCTACTGTGTCTACCTGCAGCCACAGTAAAAGCAAAGTCCGCCACTGCTCTTTAATGTCTCATTTCAGTTTCAAAACCTCACAGATGGTACAGAAGACATCAGCAGTCATCCGCACCTTGTATTATCAAACATTTATCTTTTTATGTTCCATTATTTTCTTTTAAGTCCCTAAGTTCCTTTTTCTGTAGCTAAGCGAGTTGCACAGGGTACACCCTGGACTGGTCACCAGTCAACCACAGGGCTGACATAGAGACACACTTCCAGCCACTCTTACAGTCACACCTACAGGCAATTTGGAGACACCAATTAACCCAACAAGCATGTTTAGGACTGTGGGAGGAAGCTGTGGTATCTAGGGAGAACTCATGCATGCACAGGGAGAACATGCAAACTCCATACAGGAAGTGCCTGTCTGACCACGGTTCAAACCAGCTGCTGCGCAGAGCCACCATACACCTCCCACAGTTCATTATTCTCATTAGAAATAAAATCAGGTCTCTATCTGAAGGATACCCTTAGTTTAAAACAACAAAACATCTCTAAATGCAACAAAAAACATTTTTAATGCAAAATTGTAGAATTTTAAAAATGTAACAAGAAGAACAGATTTATCGCTGTTAACTAGAGAAATTCTGAGATCAGTCATGATTAAGAAATGTACAGTACTTGTGAAAGGGAAAAAAAGCACAATGAAAATATCCTGAAAGATTTCTGCAAAGGGCTTTTGAGATCTTATCGATTTTGCTGATAATGAGAAAAAAAACAAAGACTAAAGACTCAAATAAAATATCAATACATCTCTAGATTAGATAATAATATATTCCAAAAATGTCGCTGAAAGGGTGACAACAGGACTCTTTCCATGTAAAAAGTGATATTTGTTCTTTTTATTAATAAAATACCAATACTGTTGTCTTTTTTCATATGCCATTCACCAATGTCTGTATGACATTTTTTCTTAATCAATTTAAGGGTTTTTTTTTTTTTTTTCATTTTAATGAGTCCTCATTTGAAGTCTTCATACTGTTTCTAGTCAAACTGAGCTTTACCCTTGACTTCTTAGGAAAAGAAGTTAAGAAATAGCTCAGGTTTTTGTAAGGAAAATGCTACCTGTTCTTCTTGTTGAGAGAGTAAAAGATATATAAAAATTAGAAAACATAAACTCAGTTTTTTTTTATCCATCTCTTGGCACAACTGTATGATGTATGTAGGAGCAAAGACATGTAAAGATTCTTAAAAAATGAAAGGAACTTTAAAATCAGTTCTGAAACAAACAGGGAGCCAGTGTAAGGTTTGAAGAGGAGTAATGCATTCATCTCTCTTTTTATGGTTACAAATTCTGGTTGCAGCACTCTCCTCCTTTTTTTCATAACATATTGCATCACGGTATATTATATTGCATTGCAAAAAATCTAAGTTGACGAGCCTTTTTCCACAAGGAAGACGAGACTAATGCCAGCAAAGTATAGATCTTTGACGGCAGAAGCTTTGACTAAAAGTAAGTTTAGTTTTCATCAAGAAGACTAAATGAAACTAAAATATTATTCAGTTTTAATTGGAGATTCAAAATCTGTTGAGACAGCGAAAGCAGTTAGGTAGCAGTCTGTAACTCTTCTGCCTTTCGACTGTAGAGAGCAGGGATACCAGGTTTTGCATGGTGCATTGTACACACAAATATAATTTGCACCAGATTCCGGCAAAGGGAACAATGAGTGACAAAAAGTTTAGACTAAAGTGTAAGATTATTTAATGAAGTAAAATTAGACTAAAATGTTTTATAGTTTTTGTAAAGTAAAACTAGATTAAAACCATATACAGAAGAAATGACTAAAGTGTAACTGAACTTAAGAGGCATTTCAATCAAGGATTAAGACTGAATTTAAAATAGCTGTCAAAATTAACACTGGAAACATATATATTGCCTATCAAAAATATTCACCCCTTTGAATGTTTTTCTTTCATTTATTTTATAGTCCAGTCATGGTCAGTATAATTTGGTGGGGTTTTTTTTCTTTTTTGGTGACAAAAAAATAGATTACAAAAAAACTTTAAAGTTTAAATGAATACAGAGTTTTACAAAGTAATGTGAACTGAATAAGAATGTATAAGGCAAAACAAGTAACTACATAAATATTCACCCCTAGAAAGTGACTGACCTAATTCAAATAGTGATTGTATTCTCACAATTTGTGAAATTAAATCAGATCCCATTGCATTGTATTGTATATTCAGTTAGACTGTGGTCTCTACATCTAGCACACACAGGGTAAGATTCTGCATATGGAACGTATTTTAAAACCTTTCTTTAGAGGCCTTTCCTAGGAGCATCTAACCTTGCAAAGCAGATGGATACACCCATTTCCTTGTTTTTCACTGGCAAATCCATCTTGCAAAGCTCCCATATGAACCATTTGGGCCCGGTTAGAAAGTGACAGGACCAATCACTGACGAAAGGCAGTACTTTGAGGCACGGCAGAGTCGTGACGTAAACAAGCAGCAGCAAGAGGCCGGTGCAATTATGGCTGAAGAGCTTAGCTTGGATGCTGCTAAAGTGTAAGTTTGTCTGATTGGCCCGTAGAGATGTGACAGAACATTCATCCAATCACACAAATCCTCTGCCTTTTCTCAAACATTTCCTATTGAAGCTTTCCCAGATGGATGTGTGAAACAAATCTATCTGGTGTGTCAGGTTAAGAAGCATCTACTTTAGGCCAAATATATCTATCTATTGATATTTATTTATTTTATTCTTAATACTTTGACTAAATGGACTTCTAATATATCTTTTGGAGCATTCTATTGAAAGGATTGTTTATAGGCCCAGTTTTGGAAGTCTTTAAGAAATCAATGAGCTTAAAGCAGCAGTTGAAAGGATGTAACAGCTCTCTTGTGGGGTCCTTCATGCTCCAGCCCCACAGTGACAGCCCCCCTTGAACGCACATGCAAAGTAAATCACAGGTGGTCTTCCAGAGAAATGCACACAGGAGATTGCAACAGGGGGTCTCTCAAGAGGCCCTCAGACCCTCCTAACACCACAACAAGAGATTAGGGAAGTGTAATAACTGAACACTCATCTGTTGCTTTCAGTCCTCTCCATTTCTACTTTCCATTCCATCTCCTCTTCTCTGCTCCGCTCCTTGTCCTCTTGTTGTCTTATCCCCTCACCTTTATCCAACCACCTCTTCACTTCACCCCTTCGATGTTTTCTCCAATATCTCATCTTTCTAGTCTCTCTTCCCCTTTTTCCTTCATTTTCATGTTCCTGCTCTCTTCTTTACCCTCCTCCCCTCTTTGTATTTTCCTCCCATCACTCTCTCCTCAGTGCCTAGTGGCAGAGAGATTAACAAGTGACTGCTAAAAGGTTACCACTACTTTGAAAAGCCTGATGTTGTGTCTCATCTTGCTAAGCCTCTCGGGGTTGGTGAAGCTTTAATGCCGTTTTAGTGTCCGTGTTTTCACACCAGAAGATAACAGCTCACCTATATTGATCGCAGGTGGATGGTGTTGCTTTCTGTCATCTTTTTTGTTTGTTTGTTTTTTAATTCTACAGTGAAGTCCCGGTAATAAACAGAATGCCTTTGTCCACAAAGGAGTGAAAGTTGTTGGAGGGGTGGTAAAGTAAAGTGGATTAAGGAGAAAAATAGGTGGCATGCTTTGTTACTACAGTGAAAAATCTCTGACAGTTTCATTTCTGCTGGTTTTTTCCTGATTGATGCAGTTTAAAATGTCATTTAAAATGAAGTTTATGAAGTATACCAACTATCATAACCATAATCTTAAATTGACGTACAGATTAGAGGGCTGCATTGGGATGGCAGGACCCAACGCAAATCTTGCAGGAGTGGGCGGGTTAAACTTTGCTGCGGGCAGGTATGGGCGGCTGAAAAAAACTCACTGCGGGATCTGGCTGTAGCCAAGTGACCACATGATGGATTCAACAAATGATGTAGAAAAGAAGCTCAAACAAGGTCTTTACAACAGAAAAAGAAAACAAGTTGACAAGTTTTGTTTCTGCAGACAAGCTCTGATGGAATAACAGATTAGTATCTACTAAACAACTGAAAGGTTCACTTTGACTCAGGAAGTGCGCTTCCACAGTGTTCAGTACGTCATCCTTGCCATGTTGAAGTTGGTCCCAGCAGGAGGGACTTCTCTGAGGGTGTAACTTCACTCAAAAGTGTCTAATGCCCAAAGGCATTATGGGAAAACTATGCAGATTAAGGGATGATTTTAAAATAATTTGAGTACAATGACAGAATATACTCAGAGTGATCAAGTACTGTTTATTTAAAACTAGAAATGTGTTCTATGAACTTCGATAAATGGAGCTGAAATAGCTATTTTGAATTTTTACGTTAACAGCTAATTTTTTTAACGGTTTTTTAAACAACATTCTGTTTAAGTTGGAGGGTGATTGGATGAACGTTCCGTCTGTCACATCTTTACAGGCCAATCAGAGCAACAAAACATGTGACTTAGCCGCTACTGAGCTGCGCCCCTAACGAAGGAGTAAACTCCATAGAGAACTGCATAACGCAAACCATGGCTGCTGTAGACATGTCAATATAAGACTGATAAAACTGGCGCTTTAGCAGCATCCACGCTAATGTCTTCCGCCATAATTGTACTGGCCCCTTGTTACTGCTTGCTACGTCACGACTCCGCCACGCACGAAAGTACTGCACCTCTTCGCTGGTTGGTCCTGTCACTTTCTAACCAGGCCTAAACGGTTCAGATGGGAGCTTTGCAAGATGGATTTGCCAGTGAGAAACACAGATACGGGCGTATCCATCTACTTTGCAAGGTTATTAAAAATTGACTTCAATAAAACATTTTCAGAATTTACCATCATATCTAAATTGTATCCAAAACAAACATTAAAAAGTACAACACAAAAATTAAACCATGTCACAAATTGCATGATAGATTTATAAGTAGATTGATAGATGGGTTGAATAATAGAAATGAATGATTCATTGATTGCCACAGCACTAACACACCTGAGTGAAGCCTCTGATCTACCATTGAAGAACAGTGACACACATCATTATTTGTGATCAGTGAATGATTGCAGTGACCCTGAGAGGTCAAATGAGCGTGAACGTGATCAATGTTTTGGATTTGTCTTTGACGCAGACGGACATGCTCAGAGCTCCAGGTGTTAATAGAGAGATGAGAGGAGCGGTGGGGTTGTTGACCGTGTGTCCTCTGGCTCCCTGCGTGCTGATTTGTTAGATCAGAGTGCAGCTATGAGAATTATTACTTCCTGCTGACCTCTAGTGATGTTGTCCTTGCAGCCTCAGGATGCAGGCACAAATGCACATGCAGTAATTTGCAATTATATGGAAATATAGACAGTGAAGTCATCTTTTTTTTGACGAAATACAATAAATTTTACTGTATTTCCCTCCTGTTTTTTAATTCAGCTTCTTTTCATGCTACCTTACCCTCTACCATTTTGAAATTAGACCCTACGAGCACTACCGCCTCTTACTCCCACAAACAGTATATAAACATGGAATGTGGCCTTTTTAATGTCAGTGTATGTCAGTACAGCAGCAAAGATAGTTGCAACACAAATTGTGTGTAGAGAAGCTTGACAAATAACCTTTAAGTGGATGTCTTTAGGACTAAAAAGCCTCAACAGCATGGATTGACAGTGGGTGAAACCGCTGTCAAAATATTTGTGCTTTGAAATATGAAAACAGGAGGCAGTAATATCAGATTACAGATATCTGCATAAATTCACTTTAGCATGGCTGTACAATTTTATATGAATCTGATCCAGCAACATGTAATCATTCATGCTGTTGAATGGATAAGTAGTGTCAAGCTTCAAGACACTGACAGATTTCAGTGAATATATTTAAGCTCGAGCTTTGTGGTTCTGCCTGGTAACAGACTTGTAAATGCACTGGTTATCAGTCTAAACCTTTACTCGCCCTCCTTAGAAACCATGCAATCAGGAAGTAGGTATTTAGTTGTTTATATCGCATGCACATGTTCAGTTGCTAACAAGTGGTTATATCCAGGTTGAATATCTGAATAAATATCTGGTGAAGTGTAGGACGTCTTATTATTGTGTAAATTGTATCACTAAATAATATACATGTAGGCAGTGATGTACTCTAAATTTAAAATAGTGTAAAGATGATCTTTGGTATGTAGTGTAACATGCAGGCTGTGTGTTTGTATATGTTAATGTGTGTGTGTTTTCTTGCAGGAGAACTTGCTGGATGCTGACCATCATGTTGCTGTGGCACTTGGCCCAGCAGACCAATTAGGATCTCCAGTAAGGAAAAAATACTTCTTAAATTGCATGTACTAGTTTAGTTTTGGCTGAATGACCATGTTTTTCCAGGATGCACAACTCACTAGTTTTTTGTGTTTTAAATCTACTTACTTCAGTGCCTACATGCAGCTAAAACAGCACACTATTTTGTTTTCACTCAAATTGCACAACTGGCTTGAAAGTCACGATTCCTCCCCTTTCTCTTGATTGTTGCAGAGATATTTCCACACCTTGATTGGAGTCCACCTGTGGTAAATTAAATTGATTTGACATGATTTGGAAAGGCACACACCTCTTTATAGAAGGCCTCACAGCTTACAATGCATATCAGGGCAAAAACCAAGCCATGAGGTCAAAGGAACTGCCTGCAGAGCTCAGAGGCAGGGCTGCTATAAGGCACAGATCTTGGGAAGGCTACAAAGATTTCTGCTGCACTCAAAGTTCCCAATAACACAGTGACCTCCATAATTCCCAAATAGAAGAAGTTTGGCATAACATCTCAGCAACGACTGAGCTAAATGTGAAGTGTTTTTCCAAAGAGTCTGAATACTTATGTTAATTCTAAGTAAAGTGTTGTCATTTAGGATTTATTTGATGTTAGAAAATGAATGGAAAAATGGAAGAATAATGAAAAATATTGTGTCAATTAAAACAATCCTAAAGCCTTTTCATTGAGTTATGTCATAAATGCAGTCTTTATAGGAGTATGATGATGATGTTGCTTTTAGATTTGATTGATTAACAGTGCTTTTGGGCCACTCTTAACTAGGGCTGAAACGATTCCTTAAATTATCCAAGTGATTTGATTCCAAAAATTCCTCGCCTCGAGGCGTCGCTTAAGTCAATCATGTATCCATATACGTCCATGCTGTAAGCTTGGACATGCTGTGTTTTGCACAGATGGCTATTGGTGTGGGACAGTGCACTTGTGTTTGCTGTTACTATAATGTAAAATGCATGATGTGAGGCGTAAAAATTATTAAGGAAGAGAAGTTGATGCAGTGATGTTTACAGGCACGCGTCCTGTGTTAGGCTGCCAGTGCCTGTTGCTTCATGACAGATATGGCACTATGCCTGCACCGGTGAACCTACGCAACCTACCCATTGCCTGCAACGCTCGCTGGAGTGAGACAGTACTCAGTTTGTGTCTGTAGACTTCAGGGATTTCATAAACCTCTCTGATTGACCCGACGGTTTCACAGAAGACCGTCAGGCTTCACGATTCAGGTCCTGTTTTGGTGCTTTCCCCCTCTCTCTCTCTTACGCATGCACGTACGTTATACTTACGTTATACATTTAATTATAAATTATCTAAAATTCAATGCACTGACATCTTGATTACAGCATATTTTTCAAAATGTTTTAGCATCCCGAATGATTTAATAAGACTTATATTGATAATTAACTGACACCACTTAAATAGAAACACGCTATTGTTACAGACATTGACGAAGAGAGAGACTAAATAGGATAAAGTTCATCATCATAAAGTCAGGATTCAACATGTCATAGAAGCAGTTTTATCCCTTAAAATGTGTTCTCCATGTCAGTGGATGGTCTTAAAATGTCGTATTTTTTTATGGTGGATGAACTCAAACAAAAATGTGCAAAATTAAAAGTGAACACCCTTAGTCGTTGTAGTTCATTTAAGAGCCCAATCTTCTTTTCTCATTTGTCTAGTATTTCTTCTCTTGAAAAAAGCAAAAGTGACTGATTAAAAAATGCAATATTTCTTATTAGAGTACTCGATTAATCACCAGAAGAATCAATGGAGTACTCGACTACAAAAACAATGGATTACTGCAGCCCTACTCTGAACAAAAATGTAATTTGAGGGATCAGAGAATTTGAAAAGAATTTGAAAAAAAATCTCATTCTTCAGGTTGTAAATTTGTAAGAAACCAAACTCAGAATTGTTGAAAATAAAAGGTCTTGAATTTACAGGAAAAGATCAAATGTTTTAGTTGTTAAGTTGTTATTTTACAAGAAAAAAATCTTGAAATTGTGGTACTTAAAGATTTGTACATTTATTGGAATTAATACAACACATTTTTTAGGTTATAAAGTCAAAAACTTTTGAAGCCATTTGCATTGCACTAGATCAGCATTGGAGAGTCTGATCAAATTATATTCTTCACTAACACTGAGAAATAATGAAATAAATGTTATTGTAGCCCAGAATCTTTACTTTATTATTAATATCCTGACTTTGAAGAGACATTGCCTTAAACTTGGGCTATTTAGAAGAAAGATCTCACTTCCAACCTGTGTTTTGAGTTGAATTTCTTGTAAATGTATTTACTTTATTAAAAAGTAAATATTTCTGAAAAAAATTTGAGGTTGGTTTCTTGTATATTTATGTCTTAATAAAGTAAAAAAATTACACTTTTTTAAAATTAACATATCTTTTTATTTTTGATTGGCCCTAGTACACCTTTGTATATTTGCTTTATTTTTTTATTTTTTAAAGTATATTGATTCAAAAATAAATGAAGAAATGATTAAAAAAATCCTTATTCAGACTTAACCATCTTCTTTCCTCTTCCTCTCAGCGTCTTCGCCCATCTCTTCCTCCTCCCACCACATTCACGCTGTTGTTGTTCAGTGATCTTATCGCCTCGGCCTCTCCTCTGACAGAGGAAGACCCCGCCTACTGGGACAGCTTCCAGAAGAAGGCTGATGCTCCTCAGAGACAGAGAGATACACATACATCCTGATAAACCACTGACACCTGCCATGCTCACACACACTTTTCAGAAGTGCCAGAAAAGAAGCAGACAGACTGACATGGAGAGCGGCTTTTTTATTCCACACAAGTCACATAGATTTTATTTATAGTGTCCAAATTCACAGTTCTCTCTCAGAGGACTTCAGATCCATACAGCATCTGACACCTTCTTCAAGTTGGAAATGGCCTATAAAAACAGTTTCACACATTGTGCCGTTCATTTAAGCATTTATGGATGACCAATAAATTCATATCTCTCAGATAATATCTCCCTTTTAAAATGTTTTGTCTGTCTTTGTTGAAAAACCACATTATGTATACAGTTTAATGGTGTGATCCAAATGTTCTGCTCTAAGCTTTTGTTTTTCTTATCAAAGGCTTTGTTTAGTATACTTAGTTTGACCCGCTGTTTTTGTGGATTCAATGCAAAGCCACACATCAACTGTTCTTTTTGTATCTATTCAGTCTTGCTCTCTCTGTCTCTGCTCTGTGTCTTACCATTTTTCCCACATGTTCACGTGCATAGAGCTGGGTCATAGTGCTGTATTCTTCCACCTCAGTGGTGGAAAAATAAAATATATTATTAAGTAATATATATTATCCCTTACGTTGTTACACAGATTAACACTGTAAGATACTTCTTTTGTACAACGATATATATTCAGCCCTACTGTAGTGCCTGCTATGTGTGTTGTGTGTGAGGATCTTAAGTCTTTCTTTCTTCCTCTGTATTTCTGACTCTTATCTCACATGAGTTTTTTCTTTTCTTTCTTGCTCTGTTATCTCTATTATTTTGTCTTTCTTTCCTTTTCTCTGTTCATCAGGTCTCCCCATCTTTAAACCGTCTTCTCTGCACAGACAAAAAAATGAAATGAAGTTCGAGATGGCCTGACTCATATACATGTGCTTAGTTATAGGCCACTCTCACACTTTATAGCTCATATGTATGTAACTTACACATGAATATGAAGTGTCTGCTGCAGAACATTTGGCTTTCTACACTCATAATCGTCAATGTGACAGAAAAATTTAAGCAAAATTAATAAGTGGATTCACTGTCAAAACATGGGCTCTTCTAATGAAACTTAAGAGAATGCTTGTCGTACCCTAGCTCTCCAAAAGTAGTGCAAGAGGTAGAGTTCTTTATCATGGCATTCTACTATTTTCCTCATAATAAAAGGGTTTGCCCAGACTTGACTTCAACCAGCCTTTGATAAACTGCTATGGACTTGGACTGATAGAGGACTTCAGCCTTAAAGCTGTCTCCTATCCTTTTTATTTGTATGCATTCAGTGCATGTTAGTACCTTCTCAGAAGTATTTGATCTGCTATTACACAGGCCATATTCACACAAGTGTTGTGCTTTTTTTTTTACTTGTATTGCCTTATTTCAGTTATTAGCCTCTACGCATTTATCCATACATTTTGTATAACTTTTTCCCTCAATATTTAGTATCCAAACTTGGCACAAAAGTAAGGAAATGTGTGTTTGGTAGATTATTTCTCTGTTATAACAATGCTTCTTGGCAATAAATCTTATACAGTGGAAAGCTTGTTTTTTCACTTTAAATGGTACCACATTTGTAAGGATGATGCTTTTGTGAGATGAGCAGCAGAGCTGAGTATGTGGGTTGCACCCATGAAAAAATTGCCAAATCCTCTCTACCAATACCAAACAGCTTTTTTTGCTTGTGCTATTTTCTCTTGTTTTGAGCTTCTGGTCCCTCCATATGTGAGCATGGTTCCTGCTACAATGGTCAGTAGGTGTCTGCTCCAAGAATCAGCCGGCCACATTTAACTGATCTGAATAAGACCCATAGAACAACTTCAAGCTGGTGTTCCGCAAAACCAAGTTGCATTATTATTTGGAATGATCCTTACATTTCCAAACTGAAGACCAAGTTTCATATTCTGTGGAGATTTTAGAGACAGGCAGTGGGCCTCCCAAGAAGATGACACCCCAAGAAGACAGTTTCTTCATCCTGTCAGCCCTTAGGAACCGTAGGCTGTCTTCTACAAATTTGCAGTCAAGGTTGGCAGGACAATACTGCCCACAGTTATCTGCCCAATTGGGAACAGACTGCAAGCAGCCAATCTCCAGTCTCGTTGGGGTGCCAGGAGGCCTGCCATTACTTCCCTTCATTATCGGGCCCGTTTGCACTGGTGACGGTACAACGTGCCATGGAACCTGAACATGTGGAGGAATGTTATGTTCTGTGATGAGTCCAGATTCTGCCAGAGTCTGGTGGAGCCAGTGTGATGGTGTGGGGTGGCATCTCCCTCACTGGAAAAATGAGGTTTGTCATCAACATGAGATTCACAAATCAGTGGCAGTCCCATTTCAGAGAAGATATGGCAAATTTTGTCATGGTCGCAACCCACATACTCAGCTCTGCTGCTCATCCCACAAATGCATGCATAAAAGGGTAAAAAACAGGACTTCTAATGGCATAACAGTTATTGCCAAGATGCATTGTTACAACAAAGATAGATTTCCAAACATAGATTTCCTTACTTTTTGTGCTAGGTTTTGTTGTTTTTACAAGTCCTAAACTTAGCAAATTTGTATCTCCAGATCTGCAAAAGAGCAAAACAAACATGGATAGTACATTGGTGGGAGTTACCTCATGGGTGTGGGCAAAAGCAGCATAGCATGCTGTGGTCTTTGTTACCACTATAAATGTTAGACTGTTTTTTTTTTCTGAATCCCCAAAAAATGTAATCAGGCAAAATAAGCTTTGTTATCTCAACATAAGATGAACGAATCTTATTTTAATGAAAACAGACGTTGCTATCTGGAGATAACGAGAAAAAGAATAAGTTAAGATGTTGAGAAAACAACTGATAATTACTTTTTCATGGTAAAATAGCTTAAATAAAATGTAGTGTTGCAACTATTTTTTAACTTTGAAAGCTTTTTAGTCTCTGTTATTGATTTTAGTTGTTAATTGCCTTTTCTGTCTTTCTCTCTGTCTATCAAAGACCAAAGTGCAGGGAAAGGAAATTATGGCTTATTATGTTCCTGAACAACAAATATTGTCTGAACTGCCTTGCCCTCACATACATGACCCCTCACTGAGCCTTTGTGAACTGTGTGACACAAACCTGCTATTTGACACGTGCTGCCCAGCTTCAGGTCACATACTGCTCTTTTATTTTCTCCCCCTTCTTATTGCCATTTTCTGAATTGTGTCACATTTTAGCCCGTATGTTGTCATGTTTCCTTCCGTTGATTGTGCCTTGGTAACCTTAGCATTTCAGGGGGATTATGGTTATTGATAAATTTGCAACCCTGCTGTTTAAATGCCTTCCTAGAGGTCCTTTGTGTTTGTTGCTTATGTGAGACACAGTATGACAGAGGAATAGTGCAGTCACTGAAGTGCATGCTTCATTGCCTCCAGCTGGAGTGAATTAGTTTGCCTCCTCAGCGTCTTAAATCTTGTGTTCTCTGTAACGGTGAAGGAGGAAAAGAGGGGTCAGACTGAAGTCACACAGGCTCTCCTCAGAGGGAGGCCATTTTTAGTCACCTACTGGTGTGAGAGTAAGAGGAGACCATTACGGGTTTTCTTTTCCTGAACACAAGAGATGGACAGAAGAGTGCTTTGGGCACTGAAAGTTAACCCTATGTAAGAGATTAGACCAGCTCAGCTTGCTGTTGGGGATAACAGCAAAGTTTATTTTTCTTCTAGAGGTGAATGAATTTATGCATTTCAAACTGTGTGTTTATGTGCGATGTGCAGTGTTTGGTGGCTGCCAAACATAGCATCTTGTAAGATAAGATATTCCTTTATTAGTCCCACAAGGGGAAATTCCAATTTACAGCAGCAAAAAGTAGAATAGACAAAGCAGGCCATAGGCGACAATAGAAATTAAGGACAATAAAAGTAGTGTATACAAGAGCATTAATAAATACAAAAATATGGAATATAAAACATCAACTTACAAATTATAAATAGTATTTACAAACTGTTATGTACAGGTGGGATATATTACAGGTTATAAGGTGGAGATATTTATATGTACACCTATATACACATACATACACAAATATATACACTGCGTCATCAGCTCCAGACATGCCCACAAACAGGAAGCTCAGTTGCAGTGGAAACACAAATCCCGTGTTGTACTTGGCTAGACTAGGCAAAGTTTTTCAGGCATTGTTTTGGTCAATTAGCTGCTAAAACCTGCCAGGGCTTTTCAGTTTTAATCAGGACACAAGGTCAGTCAACTTAGTTCAGATAAGTTAAAATAACTTCTCTTTTCAGTTACATTCACATGCATTGACCTCACAGTGCAATGTAAGAGTTTTTAGCATCACTGTGGACTCTGTCTTATTTATTCAGTCATTCATTTATTTATTTCTTTATGAGACTGTTTATAGGATAATAATTTTTTTATGAGCATCACTCCCATTTCATTTCTAGCACCTGTTTGAAAGGGGGGATTAAACATAATGACTACGCCAGGACCTCAGGTTGTTTAAATGTTTTGTTTTTCAGTAACAGCAGCTGAAGAGTTTTAAGCTAATGCCTAAAGTGATTTAGTGAGGTGTCAGAGAGCAGACTTTGTTTATGTCTGGCTGGCTGGTTGGAAGACATATTCAAAGGTTTTTCTCTCCTTTTTTCCTCACGGATACTCAATTCTTCAGTACTTCTGAGGGAGGTTGATGCTACTTTGATGCAGCTGGCAGCTTGAAGTCGGCAAAGAGGAGGCTGAAGTTGCCATGAGTGAAGCTCTTCTTTATCTGTTCAGGCTTTGAGGTTGGTATTTGTACAAACATGAAACAATGTCACTGCGACTGATGAGAGGAGTGAAGTGCTTTTGCTACTTATGCCACACATTATAATTATCAATCATTCAGAGTGTTTACACTTCTTTCCTCAGTCACTTTTAAGGTCTTTAATTTTTTACAATCCCAGATATCCCACTTGAAAATAGCCAAATATAACTATGTTCAGTAAACAGTGATTTAAAAATCCATGATAGAGCACTTATGGAAAAAATGAACACATATATAGTACCTGATATTTGTAATGTGAAACAGGAAGAAAACATACATGTAAAACAGTAATAAACATGGGTGTCTAAGAGGGGGAGCATGAGGAGGCCAAGGCCCCAGAGGACTGATTTCCTAATTTGAATGCCGGTCAGATGAAGCATTTCTGTGTGAAATTTGCATGTTCTTCCCATGCATGCATGGATTCTCTTCACATACTGCGGCTTCCTCCCACAGTCAAAAAACATTCCTGTGAGCTAAATTGATGACTCAAAATTGCCCGTAGGTGTGAGTGTGTGCGTGCCTGGTTGGTTGTCTTTACATATCAGTCCTGCAATTGACTGGCTCTTTGGATTGCCTTGTAGCTGAAATGTAAATAAACTTACCTTACCTTGCCTTGCCTTGGTGACTACTCCAGGGTGTACCGCACCTCTTGCCCAAAGGCAGCTAGGACTAACTTCAGCCCTCCTCTACCCCAAATGCGATAGGTTGTGTAGATAATGGATGCATGGATTTGAAACAATGTGAGATCAAGAAGTATTGAAGGAAGAACATTTTGACTACTATAGCTTAGCTGAAGCTATGATGTGGTGGGCCTAATATATATTTTCATGTAGCCCAGAAATGACGCCTGTGATGCCCCTAGTTGATATTTATTTAAATATCTGCATAAACACACTAAAATAAAAATGTTAGCACCAGTTATGATCTCTTGTCAAGCATCTCTAGTTCATTTCTGACAAAAAAATATGCACTCTTGCGACCACAGAGGAAATGTACTTCACTTTTATTACTAATAGTACTTCTATCAGGATATTTTTTTTAATTTGATGTGACTTTAAAATTTTCTGGTTTAAGTGCTATTTGAAAGTTTCTGCGTGTATCAGTTATCACTGTTTATTTTCCCTGGATTTGATGAATGCTCTGTGCAGCCCAATGTGTGATTAGAAAGTTACGCCACATTTGACACAATCAAAGCATATACACATGCACGCACACACAACCTGACTAACACAGGCCAGATATGGAATACCAACACAACCCAATCAGCAATATGTTTACACTTTCTGACTTGTTCTGATTACAGAAGCATCCGTCGAGACTGTCTGCTGCATGCTTAAACAGTAAGGTATTCGGTGAGTCCTCATGCAGTGTATGCTGCATATGTATGTGTTTAAAGCAGGGTTGAGAATCACAAGGATTTATTTAAAGTTGTCTTGAGCATTGTTTCATGTTTTATTCTTCATAAAGAAGTAGAGCAAACTACTTTTTCCTTTTATTTATAAAATAATCTCTCGTCTAATATGTATGGGGTTTTAAGGATGCAAGTATGACATGTAATTGAATAAAACAGCTTTACTTATCAGTAATCACTCTAAGTAGCTGTTTCTTGAGGTGAACGTTTCACCTTATACTCCCTTTTTTTGTGATTTAATATTCTGAGGACAGGCACTGTGTTGTAAGGTCACACACAGACCATAAACTACTCATCTGGCTGATGGAAGTGTTTTGCTCTCTAGTGACAATATTGTTCTCACAGCAACTGACTGCAGCAGCACAGTCACAAATCAATGGAGGAAAGCAAGTTTTGACAAAAAAATAGAGTGAGGTGAGCTCTGTTTGGTATAGTGCAGCCCTACCACTCAGGTACCAAGAATATTAGAAGCTCCCTAATTGTACTTACATATGAATCCAGATCGAGGTTTCTTTATTATAATTGTACAAACAATATACAACAAAGTTCAGGTCCCCTCAGTTCCTGGTTCAATTTTGAAACATAATATAAACATTTATATGTATCTCTCTCTCTCTCTATCTATCTATATAAGTATATATATATACATGTCCGTTTACTCGTACCCACCATTCTATAAATCCAGCATGTTTACCAACACACACATTGCCCGAGTATGCAATAAAAAAAAAGCACACATAGAATAAAAGTGACGCAAGATATCGCAAAGGTATACTGACCACTGCTGCCTAGTGTTAAGGTCAGAGTTCAGATAGCTTTGGGTTAACAACTGTTCAGAAATCTCATGGTGCATGCTCTGATGGACAGCAAAGAGAGAGATACAAGGTAAACAATTGTGCAGGAGAGGAAAGAAACCCAAGGACTTATATAAAATCCTCCCCTCAAAACCTGTTGTGTTTCTGGAGGGCTGCAGTTGGAGCAGTTGATATGCAGGGTGGGATGAGTCTTTTAGAATGTTCCTTGTTTTCTGCAGGCAACAGGAAGTGAAGATGGTGTCCAGGGCTGTCGGCATGTGATGATCTGTGCAGTTCCTCTGCAGGGAGTTCTTATCTGTTGCAGAGCAGCTACCGTACCACACCAGGATGCCATGAGTGAGGATACTCTCAATTGAGCAGTGGCAGAGTGACACAAGATGTTGTGACAGGTGTACCTGAGTGCTCTCAGAAAGTACAGTCACTGTTGTGCCTTTTTGACAAGTGCTGCGGAATCTGTTGTTCATGAGAAGTCTTATGAGACGTGTTTGCCAAGGAATTTGAAGCTGGTAACTCTCAGACATGAGATGCTATCATTACTGCCAGTATTACTGATATATATGCATGAATTCATAATTCATTGAAAATTTGTGGACCCTTATTAACTAAAATGTTTCCAAAATGACAAGAAAACTTCTACACACCACCTGAATTGCACAACACATTGGCGATACTGTAATGGTGAAATGTTTTAAATTTAATTGTGCAAATTAGACAGTGTCTAAGAGTTTGCTTGCAATTTTTGATAGCTTCATCTCACTAGCACCTGTCTTATGAAAAATGTCAGTTTATTTTGTATTGAAAGAATAGGTTTATTGAAAATTGGTTTTTCACATTTTAATAATACACACTGTCGGGATCAATAATGCTATTTGGGTTGTAGTTAAAATATTGCTAATTAATATTAGAATAATCAATATACAGTGCTTAACAAATTTATTAGAAAAAAATTTATTAGACCACCTGTCATATTTGTCTCAAAGACATCCAGCATCATGAAGTGCTTTAATGCTGACTCTTTCATTTTCAGTGAGCTCTCCACGTTTTACCATTTTGAACAGGAATGAGGAATTTCAAACTAAATTCACCCAAATTTGACCCGGCTCACTGGGCTTCTCTGAGAAGTCAGAAATGAATCAAGCATAACATTCAACCACTAAAACTCATTTTTCTGTTCAGAAATGCAAGTAAATAACTAGAATTTGACATATTAATCAAGAAATATTATGTGCTTTACTATTTTTTCAGTTTTTTCTGTAAATCAGTAAATTTGAAAATTAGTGGATAACAATAATTATATTTAAGCATTAAAAACATCATTTCGGTTAAAGAGCTTCTACATAATGGTATATTAACCGTTGCAGAAACATAAAATGATTTTGGTAAATACCAGTGCTGTTAATTTAGGGCAGCTGTGGCATAAACCTTACTTCGGATAGGGTTAGGGTGGTCTAATAAAGTTGTTAAGCACTGTATGTAAATACATGTATTAATCAACATTAATAAACAACAGGGAACCACCCTGAAATCAGGGCAAAACAACCAAAATGGTTTGAAATCAAGAGTTACCCTCTCAACCACAAAAATATGTATGCATAATAATCACAGACAATATGAAATATTTAAAACAGCAGCATCAACTTGAATCAATGACAATAAAAGAAAAGAACAATTATAAAACTAAACAACAACAAACAAATTTATGAAGAAAAGCAAAGCATGGTGAACATGTAAGAGAGGGACAGGTAAACAAGATTGTGTGGCTAAGGGGTCCAGAAACTCAGTATGATAACCTCACCACATAGAAACCCAGTGGCCGGACTTTGATTATACAGCAATCACACTAGTGTAGGTGAAGGCACTCTAATGGATATAAATGGATACAGCAAAGTGAATCAACACATAAACAGAGACAACAAGACAAATAATGCAGCTTTCAACAAATGAACATGAAGCGCTTTTATTTCTGCCAGGATTAAAGCCTCTTGTGATCAAGGTGTGTAATTAAAGTAGAAGAGGTTAGTCCATTAATGTTCTTACACTCTTTCTCCAGCTAGTGAAAAGTCTTGTTTCTCACACTGACGTCCTGAAAAACCCTTATTTTAACCTCTGTCTGAAACGCTTCATTTTTGCTGCTGTCTCTTTAAAGCGGGGTACACACATAAGGATTTTCTAAATCTTAAGAGATTTTTTTTATCTGTTAGAGACCCCACACATGAAGATAAAAAATCAGGCATTGATCAGCTTTGATCGTACTGTGTGTGGTGTGCTCTGATAATCTCAACACAGCACACCACACACATCATGATTCTGTCCCACCACTGATCTAGAATCTCATCCTCCAAGCCAGAAATCTCGCGTGATCACACGGGATCTAACAAAACAATGAAGAAGAAACATAGCAACAACCGATAGCAGCAACCGGAAAACACAGCATGCAACATGGAAGAGGACATACAGGAAGAGGGAATGATAGTGTTCTTGGGACTATTTTTAACGGAAGAATCACAAAAAAAAAAAAAAAAAAAAAAAAAAAAAACAGAGAAGACTGTGGAGAAAATCCTGGAGACAGCGCGAACACAGACTTTATTGTGTACTGGGCAAGTTAGAGGTGAGTTGTTGTCATAGACATTTTATACATATATAATGTCCATGGTTGTTGTCAGTCAGCTCGCTTCTTGATTGGCTACATTCCGTTCCACGTCACAATTCACAGAGTCATGACTCAGGAGTCGTCGGCTTGCCCCACACACATGAAGATTTTTGGTGGTAAATATTGAACAAGTTTGACATTTACGATTGTCAGCCCCGACCATTTTCGAAACCGATTATCGGGACAAATTCACTCTTAACACACCTCAGACCACAGGATAATTTTATAGGATAATCTTATTGGATAGTCTTATAAGACCTAAGATAATCAGACGTTAGCCGTCTTTGGTCATGAAGGGGGAAAATCGGGACAAAAATAGCCCGATTATCTTTATGTAACCCCCCCCCCCCCACACACACACACACACACACAGACCTGCTTTCCTCCGATTGGCCGATTTTCCAGAGGCTGGACGGCAGCAGGACCCAATGTTTTGTGCCCACCCCCTCCAATGTGGCTATTTTGCTATGCTAGTACTTGTAAACTTTGAATGAACCAGTCCGACTGAGTAAAATATAGCGAATTTTGATATACGTCCGTACGTGTTAAACCCGGAGTCTGGAGAGAGAGGGGGAAGAAAACCAGCAGCAGCGACGGATAGAGCAGGACGTATCTGTTTGGTGTTTAATTACTGTGTTACTAAATGGCTTTGATAATGGTGGACTTATCCCTTGCCACATTTAGCAGTGTATTTATTCATCTCTGTTCATCTTCTGGGGGTGGTCTGTTCCGCTTTGCCGGCAGCAGGGACAAACCAGTCAGGAGGTCCTATTGCGATGACCTCATCAGTTCGCTCCATCAAAATCTCGTCTCGGGAAGATCTAGGAGAGATTCCCAACAAACTGTTTTCATCAGTTTACACTCTAATTCCAAGATTACTGCCACATACGTTTATCTTGCGGTTTGAAAATTTGCATATGTGAAGTATGGACACCCAACATTGTGACTTTGTATTTATGTTTTAAAAATTGGAAAAGTATAATACCCCCTCCTTAAGGTGAAGCTGGAAGCATAAAGCACACAGGGGAAGGCGACTGGGATGATGGAACAGCAATAAGGAGAGGTTACAGGGGCTGACGGTTCCTGGGATGGCGAGTCTCTTGGTTGTTGTGTCCTTTTGTCTCACACATGGCTCTTTCCCATCAACACTCAATTCTACGCACATTTTTTTTCATTGATTTGGTCTGCTTTTTACAAACAGCACTGAGAACTAAACTCTGCATAAGTACAATAAGAGCAAATTGGCAAAATAAATAAGATGCGACACATTTAAACTACTGCAATCAAAGGGATAGATGTCCAATGACAAAAAATATTCTCACAATTGTGTTTCCTCTCAGTGCATCTCTGTTTTTTTTATATTTTATCTCCACTAAAACATTGACCTCATAATTATCAAATTAAACATACAATCTAATTTCTGATAAATCCTAATCTCCATGAGCGATGGGGGTTTGTATCTGTGTGGATTGATGTAAATTGTTAACTAATCTTTCTGTAATCACCTGACCTGCATGGCTGACATCAGTCGTTTTTTTTGTTTGTTTGTTTGTTTGTGCATCACAGAATTACTCAGATTGTACTCAAATTCCTGGTATCAGATTATTGCATATACCGTGTGATTACTGTACATGAAGCAGAATAATGGCGAAGACAAAGAAACAAATGAAATGTACAACATATATAAAAGATGTCACTGATATTCTACAGTCCTGCAATGCTCTCCTTTATAATAGCTGTGAAATACTGTATGCATGTAGTACAAACAATCGATGAGCAGAAGCAGGAGCAGGAATTTTTATTTCAGTGCACTAGTTAAAGAGATGTTTGAGACTCCTGAAGCAATTTCATGATTTTTCAAGTCCTAAATAGTTTATAGTTCTGAGAAAATTTTAGGTTTTTCTCCTGACAGCACTACCAAGCTGCTGATACTCCTCTGAATTTGGTTATTTAACTTAACTTAATATCCTAATGCTTTCCTTAATCCTTAACTTATTACCTAACCAAGTAACAGATCCCTTGAGCCTTACAAAATATTGAATGTGAAGGATTTGCCTTTCCATTGCTGCATACACACACCTCTACATCTAAACACTTGTTTCCCTGTCATTACTTTTGCTCTATCTTCCTTTGCATGTGGCCTCAAGACACACATTCACTGAATCACCGCAGCTGTAGCTGTCCTCTTTTCCATATGGAACTGGGGCACCCACATCCAGCCAGCTGTGTTAATGCAAACCAGCGTGTGCAAGTGTATGTATGTGTGCATGTGTGCTCATCTGCACAAATGTGATCTAGTGCTGCAGGCAGGAATCTAGCTTCATTCAAAGGGCATGATGGGAGAAGGTGGGGGGGGGGCAACAGGAGACTTTCTCCAGATCCCTGTGAGAACAGGTTATCAGTGGGATGTTGAGCAGAGGTAATAATGAGAAAGACAAAGATATTACATAGTAAGATACTTAGGTGTCAAATCCAGGTAATACAGAGAGCAGGTCACTCATTAAGAACACCTGATTGAGTATCCATAAAATAGTCATGAGGTACTTCCAAAATCATTTTGTTATCTATGATTAAAAATGTTCTAGGGCACTGGTAGAGCAGGCTTCCACATACAGAGGTTAGTCCTTGGTGCACTGGTTACAGGTTTGAGACCAGATCCTGACACGTGTTTGGTGCATGTTTTTCTCCACTCTCTCTCCCCATATTTCCTGTCTCCCTTCATCTGTCTTATCTGATAAAGGCAAAGCTCCCCAAAAATCTTTAATAGGAAATATCTTTTTAAAATCCTCAGAACTAGTTTTTTCAGCAAGGTTAAATCCAGGGGGCTTTTTTGCCTTTTTGCTTGAGACTGGACTTATGTCAGCTATTTGGGCTATATTGTAACTGATTACTAAAAGCTTTCTCCAATTTAGAACATTTTGTTTCATGGTAGTTCAATTATGAATTTGGACACATTGTTACTTTTTTTTTTTTTTTTTTTTTGAGGTTGAACCCAGGATGAGGAGACAGTTGAGCAGTTTTTAAGATATTTATTGTGCAGGAACAGTGCTGGGGGGGCAGAGTGAGAGGCAACAAGTGAGAGTGCTCGGCTGGGCTGCAGTGGGGCGGTGAGTGATGCGCTGGAAGGCAAGAGGACACAGGTTAGAAGGGTGATCACAAAAACACTGAAAAAAACAAGAATCGCTCTCATATGTGTGAGCCTGGCGATGAGGGTTTACCACAAGTGAGGCGAGTCAAAACTCAGGCATCTGAGGAGAGCTGCAGCAGGTCTTATTTAGCGAGCAGTGATTAGTAGATTTGCTGCAGGTGCGATCCTCTCCTCAACGCCGTGGGGGAAGGGGAAGCCTCAGAGAGAACACAGATCAAGTGAGCAGCCAGCACAAAGGGTTCCGGAAGCCAGGCACCAGAAGTTACCAAAATAATAGCAAACAGTTCAAAGTAAAACACTACACACATATCTTCATTTTTAATTTAGAAGATTTCTTTTGCAACACTGTTTTGTTTCTTCTTAAAGCTGGGAAATATGGAAAGGAGTATCATCTTCAGGTTCCTTAATGTTAAAAAGTTAAAGAGGATTAGTTTGGTGGTGATACGGAGATTTAATAAATGCTTTTTATTTGTGTGTATGTGCACATGAACTTCATGCCATCTCTGAATACAGTGAGTCTGTCTACATACTCAAAAAAAAAGGCCAAACCTCACCAGCTTTAAGAACATGGTAGACCATAGACAAAAAGACAGTTTTAAACAGTTTTTAACATTATAATCCTCTGAATGCACATCCCAGACAATTCAGCCAGACCATAAAACCACACTCCTTTCATTTGTAGTGTTGTGAACTGTCCCATATGAGGCGTGATGTCCAGGTCAAGCTAAATTTGTTTGTCCTGAGTGGGATGCCCCTTGTCCCATACATTGATGTTACTTCTCTGTAATCACTAAACAATACTTTATAGATTATTGTTGAATCATTGTACATCATCATTGTTGTGCTACCTTTTAACCTCCTTTCACCACATTTTCTGCCCATTTTTTCCAGTTGTAACCCAATGTTGCCTCTTTTAACTCATTTTTGAAACTTTAAACCATTTCTCCCACTTTCTTTTGCCATTTTTAACCCATTTTTATCACTTTCACCTATTTTTGATGCTTTCTTTTGCCATATCAAACTCATTTTTGCCAGTTTTAACTCTTTAGTGCTACCTCTTTTTGCCACTTTTAACCCATTTAGCCACTTTTCGTCCGTGTCTGCCACTTCTTTTTGCCATTTTTAACTCATTTTTTCCATGCTTTTTGACACTGAGAACTCATTTTGCTGTCCTTTTTGCCACTTTTAACCCATTTTTGCCCTTTTTTTAAATCATTTATTTATTTTTCATTAAAGTTGTCTCAGGTTCCTCTTCTGTATTTTCTGACATCCTAACATTGGTGCAAATTATGGCTTAGCTATGAAGACTGACATTACCTTACAAATGGTTTAGTTCAGTGTACCCATTCACAC
This sequence comes from Cheilinus undulatus, assembly GCF_018320785.1. NCBI lineage: Eukaryota > Metazoa > Chordata > Actinopteri > Labriformes > Labridae > Cheilinus > Cheilinus undulatus. The sequence continues at coordinate 25,601,620 of NC_054866.1, forward strand.
TGTCAACGTTACAAAATAAATGTAACTGTACAAAAGAGGAAGAGTTTAGAAAAGGCCTCAGTTGGACCTTCTTTCTTTTAGTAATTCTGTTTTAAGAAAAGGGGTTTACAATTTTAAGAAGGCTATATTGTACAATGGCATATATTTATTACATTTGTTTTTGTTGCTTAGATGAGATAAACTATCATTCAGGTTTAAAACAAAATGTGGTTATCAGATTAACTTAATTACGGACCATGGTTTTGCTGACCTCCATGGGCCCCTCATTTGGCTGGGCCCCAGAGAGCTCTCCCCTTTATGGCCACCCCCTCACCTCAAGGACATCAACACCCTCAGCTGACTGTCCTGGTGTGTGTTTTATTTTGCTGTGAAAAACGAAAAAAAAAAAAAAAAAAACTGAAAGCATGCAAAGAAAAAGGGTGAAAACGAGAAATTCAGACTGAGAACACTTTCACCCCCACCTTCTGCCAATAACAGTCACAGCTCTTAATAGAGTTCATGAAACTCATCGATTGCTGGACCTAGAAATGGTTCATTAACAGACATCTACATGTGCATAAACCCATGAAAATGATCATGGATTGTGGGTGCACAGGTGATGGTCATGGGTGCACAAAATCAATTTACTGACATACAAAGGTAACATTGGATTGATAATTATGCACAAGGCTTTCGACTTTAGTTTGGATTCATTACCCTAAAACTTTACCATGAAGAAAATGTTGTCTGCAGACGCTAGATAAACATCAACATAGTGTGTGACACAAGAAGTAACAAGAGACACGACATTTTTCAAGCTTAAATTCCCACTGTGTGTTGACCTGTACTTAGAGAAAGCAATAAACTTTTACATGTTTAAGCCAGAATTCTGAGCAAATTTGGCATCCAAATGGTGACTTTACTTCCACAAATTATCATGTTTCCTTCTAGTATTAACTTCTGATTTATTGTATCTTGTTTAATTCTTTTAATTAATTTCTAATTCTTTATGATGACCACTCAACAGTCAGTTACTCAGATGCTGTCTATATTTACGCTTCTGCCTGGTATTGTGGCTGCCTTTGTGATTGCACTGTAATTTGACTGCTGCTTAAATACTTTTCTTTAAGAATATTAACATAATATTTGAGGTTTAAATCACATTAAAGCACTTAAGGACTTTTTCAGTTAACAGAGTCTGAAAATATCCAACAGCTGTGCTTACAAAATGCACTTCTCTCTGTACACACAAAGACAGAGAGCAACTCATCCATATCCTCGTCCATGCACAGGAAGCAGTTATACAAAACAGCGACATCCACACCTGCATGCTGTCACACACAGACACACACATGCAGAGAACTGTTTTGACAGCGTTAAGATCCTGTGGGAGCAAAGCATCATGCATCACCCCAAAAATAAACCTCACTGTAGGGAAGGAGACAAAGGGCATGGACATCACACTCGCTGTATTTCACACAAGTATTAAAGGCTCACCACTCGCAGATTTCTGTGCATGGGTTTTCAGCCCTTATATAGATATACACTGATGACCTCTCTCTGTGGTATCATACAGTCATAGAAACATCATCATTTATGAGCTGCTTTAGCTAAATAAAACTCATGAGTGTGATGGATTATACCCCTCCAAACAGTAGTCGGTCCCTGTGAGATAATTTGCAGTTTTTGTACTAAATAATAAGAATGAGTGACCTCCAGGAAGTCATTAAAACCTGCAGCAAAACAAGACAGCAGCTTCTGACAGAGACAAATGTGCATTGCAGAGGTCAAGGTTTTTTAATGGTAATTATATCAAATACAGAGAATCTGGCTGTTCTCATGTCAGCATGCTGTATGTGCATAAGGCTGTCTTCGTTGTATTTTGTTTTATCAGTAAATGGCCAGTAGCCAGAGGTGTTTCTGAGTCTTGGAAAAAATTTCACAGGGCTCCCTCCAATGAGTGTTCATCATCATCTATCCACCAATTATCTATACCTCTAAACAGAATCACCATCCATGCCAGCTGGAGGTCTGTGAGTAAGCATATTTCCTGCTCATCTATTTCCCTCATTAGTAAATCCTGCTATTTCCATGGTGATTAAGGATTTTGTCTGACAGTTTACAAGGGAAAAAAGATCCAAAGTTGAGGATTCTGCCTGTGGCTCTGCTCTCAATGTGGGAGTGTCTGGAGTCGTACCATCAAAATATCAAACATGTCCAAAGTCCATCGGACCAGTCAGGAGCTGCTGGTCGGCCCGTAGGTGGGCTGTGGCTGGTTGTTGTATCCCCCTGTATACTGCAGGACAAATGGCACATGATCCGACTGAAAGTTGTCGTGACTTCCAATAGGGGTGGGTAAAAATATCGATTATTATTGCATCACAATATTTCCCCCCTCAATTCAATATTAATTCAGCAAATCCTCTGAAACCAATTCACCTCCTGACCAGTGGGGGTCACTGTGCGTGATTCGCATTGTATGGATGGTGGCCGCACTCGACCAAACAACAACCAACCATAACCATGTTATGTGAGGTTTATCACAATTTCCAAGAGGAAATAAATATTATTAAAGTTTACATGCACTTTACTTTTTCAGTGTTTATACAGAAGTGGCATGTTTTTCACTTTTGAACTCCTTATGCACAAATAAGTTATTATTGTACAAATTTTTATTTTTACATGTTTTATTACTAAAAAATGTGTGGTGACCTACCACATATCTTCACATGGGCATGAAAATGATTATTAAAAGTTGTCAACAGGTCATTAGTGTATTTCTACTTCTTACTGAATCAACATCAAAACATTTAAATCAATATCAAATCGATATTGAATTAAACCACAACCTAAAGAATTGAAATCGAATTGACTTGTAAGGTTCTTAGCAATACTCAGCCCTAACTTCCAAGCAAGTCGTGTGACACAAAATTAGTGTCTGGATCAGATGAAATTTACACAGTGTATGCTTTTCGTATTTTATCTCATATTTTCCACTCCTAACTTTGACTTTTTAATCCCAAAGTTTGGCATTTTAGACTCACAATTAAAAAATTGGAATCATATTTTGACTTTTTTTTCATGATTAGAAATTTTACTTCATATTTTGACTTTCTTTCTAATTTATTTGAAAGTTTCTAATATATTTGCTTAAAAAATATTTTTCAATTTCATTTTTTTTTTTCCATTTTGAAGTAATAAATTTACTTTTTTCAGATTGTGAACATTTAAATGTATCTTTTTACCTTTTTTAATTTCAAAACCATTCATCAGCAATGTAAAGAATAGACCTGAATCCAGAATACAACCCTTGCTGTGACTGAGTTTGACAACCCTGCTTTAGTGGAACAAACTTGGTAAAATGGAACAAAGCATTTACAAGTAGGCCTATGTTTAAAAACATGTTTAAACACCTGAATTTATATAAGTATTTTACATTTATTGACTTAGAACAAGCTTTTTTCTAGAAATAAGGAGGGTCCCCTCGATGGACTCCACCATCTTGGATTTGGTGTGCTGCACCATCACGTCACGTCATATGACGTGCCAAAATTAATACTCCAGTACGCACCAACAGTATTGCGTCAACCGTCAAACTCCCCACCCGCCAATACTGGGCTGGGTGCTTGATACCAGAACTGAGAGCCCACTAGGGATTTGCCTCTCTGCCTAACTGAGTAAGCGGGAAAAAAAAGTAAAAGGAATGGTTTTATTTCAGTAAAAGCCAAGGCCTTCCACACTTCAAACAAAAGATAACCATTAATTTCTTCTTCTGTGCTCTCAAAAAGAGCAGCTACTCTGCAGCAGAGATGTTAAAAGCAACTGTTTTTGGGAAAACACTCCACCAGCTGCGGCCACTCGGGAATAGAGAGGTGGCATAAAGTATTGTGGTGTGTCCACAAGTTTCTGGCTGCTGCTGGTGTGGGTTTGTTCATAGAAAATAATTTGGTCAGACGGCACAGTTGTGTTTTGGGCTTTAGTGGTTGATTTGGATTACTGCAGGAGCTTGGATAATAGCCATGGACTATATACGGCTTATGAAGGCATTATGAAGAGCCTGGTGAGGGCAGTTGCCATTTGAAAATGCTGACTCCAGCTATCTTAATCAAGATGCAAACAAAGTAGTGAAAATGAGGGAGGCCAAATGAAATCTTGGTCGTGGACCACAGCCATCTAGCTCATCTAGCTTGTCACAGCAAGCATGTTCCAAATGATGAATAACAGTAGCTACTGAGGATTTGTACAGTAAAATATGATCTTTCCTTATTAGTAAGAACAACAAGAGATTAGAAAGATTTAATAAAGTAAAATAAACAGCAAAATTGACAGTGATAATTCAACTCTTAGAGTAAAAGAAACAGCATGACATTACTATCTCAACTTCTTAAAGCAAGCTAACAGGCTATGCTGAGTGAGGAAAATTCCCATCTGACCCTTCTGATGCATTGTCACCTCTTTCCTTGTTCCTTGCCCATATCAAGATGAGAGGCAGCAAGGAAAATAGGATTGTGGCAAAAACATTGTGCCTGTTGCACCCAACATGCTTCATCATGCTGTACTGGGTTGATCCCGCATAGGCACTCAGTACAAAATAGGAATCAAACTGATTGTGTCGTTGATGCTCGCATTACATGCTGTTAGGACACGTTATAACTCCTATAAAAATACACCAACCTTCCTAACTCTAGAGGAAACTAGCAAAGATGGAGTTTGCTATTCATTTTTCATGAAGGAGGTTGCTGCTTGGTAATAACAGCATTCTTCTCTAGACAGTATATTTTCCCAAATTAAAAGTACACTGGCTGCATACAGTGTCTAAATAGATTACCTTTTGGAAAAACTGGGAGTTCAAGAAACAAATGATCTGTCAGATTAGTATGCAAGTGGTTCATTTCAGCACAAAACCCCTCTGAACATTGAAGACTGCATTTTATCACTGTTCTTTTTCACTCTTTTATCATGAAGGTGTTATCAGCCTTAAAAAGTTGTAGTACATTACATAATTGATTTTAGAGACCAAGAGTGTCTCTGTCCAACACACACAGTCACAAACATACACCGACACACAAAACAAACCCTGTTTCTGATCAGGTTAGATTCTCTATGGGAACAAGATAGAGAACACACTTTTTCACAGACAGGCAGTGAGGTTTGTTGTTGCAGCTGAGGAAGACAAGACAAATTGAAGACGAGTTCACAAAGGTCAGAAGTCAAACAGGCCAGGGGAATGTTTACTGTTCGACTGTGTTTAAATTCTGTGCATGTTTGTGGGTCCACAAATATGAATTTCCGTTACCATTTCATTACATTACAGAAAGTGTTTATTAATGTGTTTATGCATGCTTTTGTTTGGAAAGATAAGCAGGAGAAGACAGGGAGAGGAGTGTAAAATAGGACACATTCCAATCCACTGTTTTACTCTAATATCTTATAATTTATTAACCCTGTGTTCTTTGTGTTATTTTTAAATTTATGCTGCGATAGCTATCCTTGATGGAGAAAATAAATAACCAAGACTTTCTGGTATTAAAGTCCTGTCTGAGTTATAAATTAGGCTTGTTGGCTGAGGGTTTAAATTCTAAGGGGATGCGTCATTTTGGCACGAACAAGGTGTTTTTTTTTCTTCTTAACTGTGCAATGCTCCTAAAGCTTGCCTAAAGTTCACACTTTAATTGCTTTATGAACACTGTATCTCAGAAGGTAAAGAATTGTTTGAGTACTTCCAGTACTTCTAGTACTTCCAAGCTCCTTTAAGCCAATATGGATACTGATGTATACACACCTTTTTTATAAGTGTCTCCTGTGCAAAGAGAGGCTGAATCACACAAAGCAGTGGGGGGAGGAGGGTGCATAGTCTGGTAGTTGTTTTTTTTATGTTTGGGGCTTCAGTCAACCACCCACCTGATGGTACAGTTGTACATTTTGCCGATATTTACAGTGCCATGAAAAAGTATTTGCTCCTTCCTGACTTCTTATTTTTGCATACCTGATACACTTAAACATTTTAGAACATCAAACAAAATTTAGTATGAGACAAAAATGACCAAAGTAAATGCAAATGCAGTTTTTGAATGATGATTTCACTACAAAAAAAAAACAAACTTTCTAAACCTACCTGGCCCTGTGTTAGGAAGTAGTTGCCCCCCTTTCCTAAATCATGAATTACCTGGGATTAAAAAGCAACACATCATGCTGCAATCTAAAGAAATTCAAGAACAACAATCAGTCTGGAAAGGGTTACAAATTCATTTCTATGGCTTTGTGCCTCCAGTGACCCACAGTGAGAGCCATTATTCACAAATGGAGAAAACTTGGAACAGTGGTGAACCTTCTTTGACGTGGCTGGGCTATGAAAATTACTCCATGAGTGTATTGACAACTCATCCAAGAGGTCACAAAAGAACCCAGAAGAACATCTGAAGACCTCCAAGCCTCACGTGGCTTAGTTAAGGGTTCTTGGCACTCTTGCACATCTGTCCATCACAAGCCCTTCCTTATTCCAATGTTAAACATGCGAACCAAAGTTACCCTCTTAAATCTATAAATCTCAGAAAAGCATAATCATTACTTTATTTTAGGCTAGTAACCTATTTTACCACTTGTATCCCTTAACAATAGCAATTTAAAAATAAATGGTCAAAGTGTACATTAATGACATCCTGCTCTTCCATAAACTTCTTAATGGCAGACAGCTCCCAACCATAAAGATAACACCCCTCCTCAGAATAGTTAAGCCTCAAGAATTTTAATTATCCTCACCACCTAACCGGATTTTCCAGATTGACTTTTTCCAATATCCATTGCATGGATATACAGTATTTCACATTTATCTGGGAAAGCTCCCATAGAAAGTGTTTGGAAAGGGCAGAACTTTTCAAACAGTTCTCAGAAGTTAATTGGAGGAACTTTCTGTCAGTCACCTCTATGACAGGCCAATCAGAGCAACAAGACAAAATGACACTGTGTGCATGTGCTTCTCTTGAGCTGACAGGCTACAGCTGCTGTAGAGTGCAGATAGATAATTGTTGAGCTTCTCGGTGAATAAAATTGATGCCAAGGCAAACCTTCTTCTCTGCTAAGACAAGCTTTCAATATGACTCTTTGTTCTTTAAAAAGTAGCGTGGTCCAATTCTGATTAACCTGCCGCTTTCCTACAGCTACATCCCAGCTAATAGCTACCGCGGCAGCAGCCATTAGATACACTAGTAGACCCCACCTGTAACAGTCGCAAATTTGTGTGAGCAAAAACATGTTTTCCATCATGAAAAGCTTTCAAAGTTGCTCTCTGCCCTTTTTTAAAATACAGGCATGTTGTCCAGTACTGACAAAACTGCCGCTGTGGCTAAGTCCGAGCTAATCAGTCCACTAGCAGCCATTGTATACATCCACGTACACAACAACTAACCCTTTCCCCCTAACTCTCACAAACTCATACCCATGTAGGTCAGCAGAAGAGCAAAAACATCTTTCCTATCATGAAAAGCTTTTGGTGTTGTTTTTATTCTTTATTTCATAAATTAAATGAATCATGAATTTTAAAAAAAGAAGAAAAATACAAATGAATCATTATATTTTGGCAAAAGGCTAGATCCCAAAAATCAAAACACAGTTTCGTAATAGGAAGAACCACACTTTAGTATACGGTGGAGTTTATTAACCTGGGCATAGTCATCAGTGCTGTACTCTGTTTTGGCAACAAAGATCTCAACCATTTATGCCATTAAAGCATACATTGAACTTTGAACTTTTTTAACATATAGAAACGTGGTCCAGTCAGTAAAAGTGACGCGATACTACAGCTACATCCAAGCTAATCCATTCACTGGAGGCAGCCATTGCAAGCGGCTTAGAATACAACAAAACCCCGCCCATAGCTAGCGCCTTGTACTCCTCAAATACTGATGGGTCCAGAGTGTGCTTGGTTCAGCTCAAACATTGTGGATTGGAGCTTTTCAAAATGGATTTGCCTGATGACAGAGGTGGAGTCTGGTAGACCCATCTGCTTTACGAGGCTACTGAGCATGCTCACATCTTGCACTTCATCTACAGCTTTCTGTTGCTAAAACACTATCAGCTATGTTCTTGCTCACACTCTACAGTTTTGCATTATTGTAAATCTCATCAGTGTTTGACTTGTACCCCCATGTGACATCAGACTCATTTTCTTATACGACACAGAGATAGTTTAACCTCCAATGACAAAACATATCAGTCGAGCCAGTCTTCTTTTGACAAATACGTCACCAGCTTAAATTTTATGGCTAGGACTTACACCTACTCATTATCATATTTGAAGCTGGAAGCTTTTGGGGGTTTGTCGTGCCCAGGAGCAAGACAGCGGATTGCCTAAACTTTTCCAAAGTTGGTGATAATAATTTGACATAAGAAAATATTCAGCGGAATTCCCCCTTCTTCTTTTAGCAAATGCCCGCCATATGCACTCAATATTTATTTAACCCTGGTGTCATCTCTAGAGACATAAAGGCTTTATGATATGTGTTAAGCTGATGAGTAATAATCCCTGGGATCATTTCAGCTCAGTGAATGTCTTTTATTCATTCAAACATATGCGCAGTGTCAGTGTTCAGATTCAGCAACACGTGCATTAAATGAAGGTATTTTGTATTCCACTAGTACTGTGCTTTCTTTTCTCCTTTTCTCTCCCTGCCTTTGTTATTTGAACTTTTTCACTAATTTCACTTTCTTGCCCATTTTTCCATTCCCACTCATCTCTTAAACTCCACTCTCACATTCACCCACTTAGAGAAGATCCCTCCTTAAACAAGCATATGCCAAATCCCATTTTTGCTACTCACAATTGCCTCTGTAGTCCTCCTCTTTTCACTTGTAAGGTTAGAAGTCACTGGAAGCTATGAATTTTTGAAAATCCAAAAATATTAATCAAAGAAGCTAAACGCTTACTCATTCTCCCACATAAAGGTGATCACAGACTTGAAATTAGAGAACAAACCGTGTTCTCTGAGTCATGATGATCAGAGCCAAGTTAAAGTTACTCCCGTCAGAGTTACTGCTGGGTCAAGATGACCATCTTTCTCGAACTAAAGCACGGCTCCTTTTACAGCCAATCTCTGAGGGCTAAAACGACACACGTCCAAACTGTAGCATACTTTCTCTGATACACAAAGACACAAATAAAGGACAGTAGAGCATACTTTAGTCACTTTAATTCTAACCCACACCAGCCCACTGGAGGAGTAAAGCCCCTCTGATGTCCTGTGAAGAACTAACAAAGCACAGGGGAAACTAACTCACAGCAGGTGCTGCGTCCTTCCTCTAATTGGCTGGATGCTTGCAGCAATTATGGAGTTTTCTCATTATTTATAGGAATTATTAAATTACAGAGCATTCTGATTGGTCTAAATGAGTTTCTAATGAGAGCTTGGTAATGAAGTTACATGATGTTCCAGGAAGTAGGAGGATCCTGAGAGCGTATCCTTAAATCACACCCATAACAACAAACACACACGCAGAAAAAAAGTCACATACGCTTTGTTTCATCAGCTGTGTTTCTGTATCCTACTGGTCATTTTCAACATCCAAGCCTGTCTCACACACAAACACACACACACATATACACAATTAAATACACAATTAGATACACTGAAGACACAATGTCCTTCTAACACTTTTTGCCAACAGCTTAATGATAAAAAAAAAAAGAATTTTATTTTTGCCCATTAAATACAAAGCTACTTAAATTAGCAAAAGAATAGCATGGAGCCAAGAAACCTGATAAAATAGCTAGCCTTCATATGCATGTCCAAAAGTTACATTTTTGTTTGTTCCAAATCTGAATTATGGACATGGCTGTCTTACAGTGGCTTAAGGTTTTCAAAGCAGTCTGGCTGCAGACCGTTCATCTCTGACAACCACTCTCACAGACCATTCATCTGAGACTACGCTGTAATTTGCTGTTACAAAGTTCTGAAACTTTTTATACACAAAGCAAGTGTGGCAGTTATATTTCTGAATAAATACATTGCAAACATTACAGACCAAGCACGATAATCAAGAAATGGAAGGAATATGGCACATATGAAAATATGCCTGGATCAGGCAAGAAGGAGACTAGAGAGAGAGACACCGAGACACCTATGACTACTCTGAAGGAGTTACAAGCTTATGGGACAGTGGCAAATAGAAAGCCACTGTTGAGGAAAACTCATGTTAAATCTTGATAAGTTCACCACAAGGCATGTGGGAGAAGGTCAAGTAGGAGAAGGTCCTTTGATCTAATGAGACCAAAATGGGTCTTTTTGGACATCAGACAAGACACTATGTTTGGCAGACCACAAACACTACACAACACAACAGACACAGAATCCACACTATGAAGCACAGGGATGACAGCATCATGCTGTGGGGATGCTTCTCAGCAGCTGGCCCTGGAAGGCTTGTAAAGATGGAGAGTAAGATGAAAGCTACACAGAAATGGTTTGGAGACAAAAGGGTGAATGTTCTGGAGTGGCCAGACCTCAATCCAATAGAGAATTTGTGGCTGGACTTGATAAAGACTGTTAATGTCCAATCCCTGCGAAACCTGACAGAGCTTGAACAGTTTTGCGAAGAAGAACGGAGTCAGATTGCAGAGTCTAGATGTGCAATCCTGTTTGAGACCTTATCCACACAGACTCAGTGCTGAGATTTCAAAGGTGCATCTATGAAATACTGACTTGAAGGGGGTGAATATTCATGCAGCCACTTATTTTACATTACATATTTTTATGTAATTGATATTACTTTGTAGAAATCTGTTTTCACTTTGACACTAAAGCTGCTTTTGTAAAACAGGGCAGTAAAAAAATATTTCAGAGTACAGATTATAATATATGATATTTAACAGAGTTATAAGATGTCGGCAAGAAAAACGAGAACATACCACTTCTCCTCTTGGACCAAACTAAAAAATCTTGTATGCAGACAAGGAATTTGATAAAGGTCAGTGTAGTCACACAGCCACACTGGTGAGCTCATATGCTACCACAATGATCTACAGCAGATCGTTACTCCAGGCAGCACTAAAACTCTTAACATGATGTAAACTCTACTTTAGATCAGTGTGTACTTCATTTTGTGTCATCAGATAATTTCAAGGATTTCATAACTGTTAAAGTATGTTAATTTCAGCTTTGTTTTTAGCTGCTCTGAAATACTGCAGAATGCTCCACGCTATTTACCTGTTTGTTTACCTGTTATTTATATATCTACACTATCAGTATGTTTACATGCAGTTAGAAAACGTTGAATTGACTGGACCAGAATAGACTTGCTCTGTGCATGCTGCACAGTCTACACTGGGCTTGGACTTGTCAAACAGCATATATACTAAGCATAGCAGGAGTCACCTTGCCATCTGCCTGTGGATATTACCATACACTAGCAGGTCTGCCTCTGGCCAAAGTGAAGCCCGAATGAGACTCTGGTTATGAAGGCCCCCTACACTGCATTACTTCATTGATTCTCCCACTGTGCATGTAGGGGCAGGGAGGGACAGTAGCCCAATCAAGCTATAAGCATAGCTCTGCTTCACCATCCATGTACACATACTGAATGATGTTAGAGGAGTGCCTTTTCATTATACGTTATCTTACGTATTTAAATTAAAGCCTCTTTAAACACAAAGAGTATTACAAATGCTATAATGCTGATCCATTAGTTCAGGGTCAAAGATAAATATGTAGGAAATGATGGCTTTGTAGGCCAGTAGACACTGTGTTTACTGTTACATTCATTCTGATGGTGTGTTTTCCGATAATCCTATATGCTTTTCCTTGAGATTAACCAGGATTTCATAAACTGGTGAAAGTAGAGACTTTAAGGAACATGTATGCTTATGTTTTGACTGTTGCATCACTTTGTTTATCCAATGAGGATTAAAGGATGCCGAATGTCCACAAATGCACACAGCACAGTGAAAAAATAGCCATGAGCAGGGAGATGTAAGTGTGTGGGGATGGTCACAAGCCCTAACACACGTACACTCACTTGCACGCACACACAAACTCATGCGGCTTCATGCAAAGGGCATCCCACTCACACGGCCTTGTGAGGTTGCCTCCATGATCTTTTAATTTGCATGGATCAACACTAATCCTCCAATCCTGTGCGTCTCTTTCCCACTCTGATGACCCTGGTGGAAAATATCAGAGTAGGGCAGGAAATGTGGATTATTGCTTGTTTTGGCTAAAGTCGTGTGAGGTTTCAGATTGTCTGCCATATTTTTCACTTGATTCTCTCACTGTTTGCAGAGAACAGTTATGTAATGTCATTTTGATATGTTATATACATTTTGTTATAACTAGCTATGACTTGGTTTTAGAAGTTTAGCATTTATATCTATATAAATATTATTCTTAGTGTCATTTATTTATGACATCATTCCAGCAAATGGAAAAATGAGTGGAATGGAAATAGGGGCATATTCTGAATTTCTTGTGCCTTATTTTAGACATTAATTCTTCAAAGTTCAGTCTGGTGTTCAGTTTGCTTCATGACTTCCAGCCACTAGAATTAAAAATGATGTAAACAATGTGAGCTTTTAGAAAGGCCTCAAACAAAATTCAGTCAATAATGTACCTTAATCATGAAAAGAAAGTGTTCATTAAAGCAGCAGTGCTTAAATAGGAGCTCTGAAAGATGTATGGTTTAGAGGATTAGCAACCGTCGACCTACAAATGTAAGAATGTAAGAATGATGACAGATTTATGTGCAAGCTGATTAGAGAGGGGGAGAGATTAAATGTATTAAGTGATGGATGACAGAGGGGAGGTACAGAACAAATAAAAATGAGGACAACAAGTGATTCAACGCCCTCTATTCAGCTATACAGAGACACACACATGGTGTCAAGCACGTGGAGGTTGCCAGGGTGGTACAAGGGGCGTGAATGTACACGCCCTCTTGGCCAGAGTGTCTGACAGTTTATTACCTAACAAGAACCATAGTGAAGATGAAGGTCACTCCTCTCTGCATATATCTTCATCTACATGTTTATAGCCTATAATCTGATCAAGGTTGATGAAGACAAACTTGTATGTGTTTCCCCTTTTGTCCTTTTAATGTGTTATGCCTCTTTAATTGTTAGCTTTTTTAATTTGTGCTGATGTTTTATTTGATTAATATTAGAGTGGCAAGAAGTAGGGGTATACAGATGAGAACAAATTATTACAAGATTTTGTTTGAAGTTTGAAATTCAAGTTGAAACGGAGGATTATCTTCCAGTTTACACAGTAAGGGTTTGAGCAGTCACTTTGCCAAAACAAAACAAAAAAATCTGTTTAAATTCAATAAAAAGAATTGTTGATGCTCACAAAGCAGGAGAATGATATGGGAAGTTATCACAGTGTTTCAAAGTGTCAAGAACTGGAGTGAGAAGTATAATCAAGAAATTCAGTGAGAGACACACAGTACAGAAAAAACCTGGCAGAGGTAGGATGAGAAAAATTTCAAAGACAAACTAGTTAGAGATGTGTTTGAAGACCCCAGAGCAACTGCTAAGATGACTAAGCCAAGTCAGGAATTGTAGTCTCAAAGAAGAACATCACCAGGGGCCTGCACAGGAGTGGACCGAGAGGTTGCAGAAAAACTCAATTTCTAAGGGAGAGACACCTTTAAGGATTATGGAGAAAGATTGTGAATACTGGAAGCATGTCCTTTGGTCAGATGAAAATGGAGTTCAGCAAAAGGTCAAGCAGGAAGACTGTTTCTGCTAATTCTTCAGTCACCACTCATTTCCATCTCTCCATTTTCCATTCTTTCTCTCTTCCCACTCTGACGATCAGTTGATTATGGGTGTTCACTCTCCTCAGTATTCAGCTAATCAGATTCTGCCACAACCCCGTTTGTCCAATCATCATGCACCTGTCAGATTTTAAATCTGTCATTCTCTCTTTCACAGTCAGTCAGTTGTTCTGTGCAGATGCTGCAACCCTCCTCCACCCCAGCCACCTCCATTCACTTATTCAGCATCTCGTCCAGATCCTTACAGGTCTCCTGCTCATCTTATCCCACATTCCTGGGTTCCTGGGCAGCTTCTCAGAGGTCTATTCCATCTGATCCTGCATCTCTCAACACCACCAGCAGTGTCGAAAATTGGGGGGGGGGGTATCCTATTCCTGCCGTTGCTTCACTACCACTTCAAATTCACAATATCGTCACAATGGAGTCTAATCGCCTGCAAGGACTTCGCACAATTCTCTTTCATTCAATTTGTAAAACAAATGACTGTCAAACTTGTATTAAGTCTTTCCCGATTGAACTAAACTAGAGTTCTTTGGCCATAGAGATGTTGCCTCTGTTTGGAGAAAGAAGGGAGAGGCGTATCACCCAAAGACCACCGTCCTCACAGTGAAACATGGCAGTGGGAGTATTGTGTTGTGGGGATGCTTCAGTGCATCTAAACTGGGAATCTCGTAAAGGTAGAAGAAATCATGAGAAAAGATTTTCAAACTGGGTTCGGGACACTATGCGACAGAAAAGACAACAAAATACAAAAAACACAACTCTACCAAAAAGGCAATACAAGACTATGCAGAAACTGTCTGCCCAACCCCAAGCCCAATCTAGGCAACAAAAAGGGACATGTAACTGACTGGATGCCAGCTCTTCATCACTACTACTGTCCACTGATTCCTCATAGTAATCTTTGTAGTGCACCGTTTGGACAAGGAAAGCTTAAAAAAGCTGTATGTGTTAGCACCTGCAAGTTATTTCATCAAGCATAAAACAGCAGTCTACCTTAATGTCTCCTGTAGCAGGGGCATGTAGGTACCAATGTTATCAAATGCCAGAGTTGGAGTTCAAAATGTGACTTTATTGGTGACAATAGGCAAGTGAGACAGATACTCAGGAACACTTGTGAAGTCTGATGCACAGATCTTGATATTTCCATAAAAACTAAACAAAGAGGGATTTGCTTGGACAACTATGAGCATCACTTTCTGAGATCTGTTTCAAACTGGTCTTTAAAGGATACTCAGTGCGGGAGCGGCCTTAAGGTGGCTGACCTCATTTGGCAGTCACTGGCATTTGTGATAAGTAGATTAATTCTATTATCTAACTTTCTCTTACTTCTATAACTTTTAAATACATTTCCAATTTGGTTATTGACTAAAATGTATAGTACCCTCAAGTCAACACCTGGACTTGCCATCCACTGTAGTGAGTTGATATCATGGTAGTCACGTCTACAAAAGGCCAAAAGTCAACTTAACCAAGTATAGAAAGCAGCTAAATGCGGGGAGCTCAATCAAATACAAACAACCAATGGCACCACAAAACAACCAAAGTCAGGCATAGTGCATTTTGTAACATACATTAAAATCCTGCTAATAATATAGGTTTAATTTTTTTTAAATAAAGATTGTAAAAGATCTCCTGAAAAAAGGCTATATGGGTAGGTTCTTAATTTTTCAAAACACTGAATTTCCTTCAATTAACCTTGGACCCTCTTGTTGAATTTTCCAAAGACGCAACAGGAAATATCTGTGCGCACCATGGTAATGCTCTAATTTATTTCTCAGAGCAAAATGTCTGGGCATCTGTTTAGATTCACATGTCAGTGGTTAAAGCCAATCTGCGATCCTGCACAAGAGGTCACATATTTTCAACTGTCACAAAAAGGCTGTTGGTCAATTGCGTGCCATTTACGTTCTTGTTCTGACAACAGGAATTCTCCAAAGAGGTCAAGCTGAATGAAAAACATACCAGCCACTCTCATGTTCCTCAATAAAGACGACACACAAAGAGATCAGAGAGTATCTCCTCTACAGATGCGTACATGAATAATGATTGCATAATTCAATCTGATGCAGAAAGGTCTAACACACACAAAAACCCCCACCGCCACACAATAACTCAGCCCTGATTCATTTGACTAATATGGCAGACACAAAGTATAAATTACACGACCTTTGTTCACTCATTCATGCCATCAGTGCGAGTGTGTATGTGTGATTTCCATTAGCATGTTAGCTGTTCTGCCACGGCCAGTATACCCACCTGTGATGTGATGATGGTCCACGTGAGATATTCAAATCTTCCAGAGCCAATTAGTGTAATGGGGACATATTTGCATACAGAGGTTGTGAGGGGAATGAAATAAAGGAGGGGTGGATAGATGGAGGGCTGGAGGGACAGAAGAATAAGGAGGATAGATGATAAACTGTACAGGGAGCTACAAGAATACAGGGGATGTAAATAAAAATGACTGAAATTGTTCTTTTGCATTTTGCTTGCTTTAACCAGTTTATCAACAAAGGCTGCCTGTAAGGATTTCAATAAAAGAACTCGAGAATGACTAGAAATAACTCAGGGCAGTTAAACAGTTAACAGTTTAAGGTTGCATGGTTACATGACAACCAGTGTCTCTGTTCATTTTTATCCAGGCAGGTATTTATGACACTTCTCAAAAACACTTTTTAACTGCCTGACTGGTTAGCTTAAACTGTCCAGTGTCTAGCGCATTAGTTATCTTGTCTTTAACCTTTATTTTAGATTTCCTGTTTAAAGTGGTTATGTTGCTAAATAAGATAAATTACAATTTTACATAAAAAAGAACCAGATAGTTTGATGTCATTTAACAAAACCAAATTCTAAAGAAGCAACTGTAAAGCAGGTTAAGGCAAGTATATCAGAAATATTTAAAAAATGCTGCCCTATGACATCACTACCCAGGGTGCACTGAACAAGGACAGCCTACATGTCAATCCATGTTTCTAAATTTCTTTAAAATGTAAAAATCTAATGTGATTCTTTGTTTGATATAAAAGTATAAAAGACAGTTTTAGTCAAATAAGGTCATTATGTCTTAGTAAACAGGGTTCTCTTTAACAGCTGCAGTTGGGCTAACAGGAGACTGGAGGAGACGTCAATCAAGCAGTCTGTGCACACCCACACAGTCCTGGGAAGAGCTCGAAACAGGCATCAAGTGAAAACACCTGTGTGGGTGGACTAGAGTACAGATCCGTTGTCTAGAGACTCAGCCCTAGGGAAACTCTTTGAATCAAAGCATGGCAAGATAAAGAGATATTTCATAAAAGAGCAAACCAAATGGATACTGGTATACCAGTGACATACCAAGTAGGCATCTGGGTATTTAGCTTATGCTTTGGGTTCATGGGGCTTGATACTGAGTTTTAATTTATTGTTTAGAGTGCACATCTTAATCATTTTGGCTTACTTGTATGGAACCCGAAAGCATAATTTTGCTGTGAAAAGTAAAAAAAAAAAAAAACAATCTGCACATTACCTGCTGAGCAGCAAAGAGCAAGCACAGTCGGATATCTGCTGGTGAACACAGAGTACTATTTACAAGCACGGAAGGCGAATGTGTTCCTCAAGAGCAGGTGGAGACCAAACATTGAGCTAAAACTGAGATTCAACAGACGACCAGAAATACAAGCCTGAATGATTGAGAACATTGCTCCATTATTGCTGGATCTGCAAGACGGATGCTGTTCTCTAACAAAATAATAATAATGATTTAAAATTTGTTGTTGATGCCCTCCAGGTCGCATTTTGTTAGTTCTACATCTGAGTTTCAGCAGAGATGTAGTTCCAGTCTTCATGTCAAGAGTTTCCTGTAAATAGTGTTCAAATGTAGACACTTTCCTCAGTAATAAAAGACGGTAGAAGTTAGGAATAGGACTTTCAAAACCCAAGCAAATTTGTAAAGCAGTTTTTTTTTTTTTTTTTTTTTACAGAACACAAGTTATTGGTGATGCAGAACAAAATTACCTAAATAGACATCCTCAAAATTTTAAAGAGCCTCAAGTGAGACAATACTGGAGCCCAAAGGAGTCTCATTATCTCCAGTGGTCATCAAAAAACAGAGGTCACAGCAGATGACTGTTCATCAGTAAGTCTTGCTCTTCTCAAGTCTTCTACCATAAAGTGTTGTTTTTCTGTTGTTCATTGGGGGATTCTGAGTATCTACTCCTCATGCTCTAGGACAATGGTTCTCAAATGGTGTGGCAATGCACACTGGTACCCTGAGGCAGGCATAGTTGTGCCTGGGAATTTGTAAGACTATAGATTATGACTATCACTGTACAACAACTAAAGACACTGCAATATGTTTTACAGGGGCTATTTTGCACAGATATGGATATGGTGTGCCTTGCAATTTGTACTTGATATTAGATGTGCTGTGAGCAAAATAAACCTTTAAAAACTACTGCTCAATATATATATTCTGATATACTGATTAAAAATCAGATGGAGTCCAGCTAATTGAGACAGTTTGATCCCCAATATTAACAGGCTCATGTAAAGAACTCTGATTTTTTTTTTTTAAATGCACACCCCACAGACTCACACACTCATGTAAGTGCTACCAAAAAAATGTAAATAAACATATGGAGTAAGAGCCACAGACTTTTTTCCTTATTAAAGATACTTGGTGTTTTTATTTACATAATATAAGACAGAAGATGTGCCCTTTATGTCATTCAAAAACCAACAGCTGTCATCAAGGCTCTTCCACATACACACACAGTATGACTCCAAATACTTTCATGTCCAGGATTAGTTCTGTATGTTTATGACATGGCATCAAAGTACAAAACGCTGACCAGATTTATTTTAATCGTGCCTCCTTAAGAGGAAAAACAGTGTTATGATCAGGTATAGAATTTCACAAATGTCAGTATCAATTAAAGTTAATGAAGCTACTGTTCTCTTGTGAGCTATTACAGATTAGGGACAGTGGATTAATGCACATCCACTGGGAGGATCCTGGGCATGTACGGCAATTATCCTCCATGCTTGTTTCTGATGTTAAACCAGGTTAAACAAATGGGGGCCAGTTTTCTACTGATTTAGACCACTTCACTGTAAATAAGAGGGGGGAAGAAGTTGATCTTGGCAACAAGACAGTTTAGTAAGACACTGCTAAAAACACAGGTCAAGTGACTTTTTGTTTGGATTATAATAAGTGTCACCCCCTTCAGCTGTGAAGAAAATTTGTATAAATCCATGGCTTTAAAAACATTCAAAATTACCTGTGGATGGAAAAAATATATAGTACAGTTTCTTCGTTATTGTTATAAGAAAAAAACATCAATTGAAGATAGGATGGTGTTCAGGGACAGAAGCATGTTGGGAAAGTATGACCGGCTTTAAAACAATCAAATAAAGAAAATAGAAACCTGAAAGACAGCAATTGAAAATGTGGCATCATAAAATAATTTGGTGACTTTTACCAAAAGAATCATATATAAAACTGTATTACAATTTACATCTTTTAAATATAATAAATAGATCTAAAAATGTACTGATTTGTTACAGGTATGATAAGCCTTTATTAACAATATAATGATATAATATTTGTATTGGCAAACTCATTATATTCTTTGATTGGACCCTCCCACACACATCTCTGTCAGATACTTGACACTTTTTATACAGTACAATTCAGTTGTATTGCCACTGTAGTTATGATGTAAGCTTGTGTGTGAGTACCTGACCTATAATATGAACTGCAGTGTAATGGTTCATGACTGACAGCACTGTAGAGAACCAGAACCTGCAACACCTCCACACAATATCAACTAGACTCATAATGTCGGACCAAATGTCTAGTATAAAGCCAAGAATTTACAGTCTTGGAGATGTGAGCAGCACACACAAGTTGTGTGGGTGTAGCACTGATGCAATGTCCTATATTTAGCCTAGGCGCAGAATTCAGGCACTGCTGAAGTTGAATGTAAGTGACACCTGTGTTACATTGAAGCTACAGCAGCAGATTTGGTACAAGTAAACATTAATGCATATATGTATTAGAGGATATCAGCAGGGTTGCAGTCTGGGAGACTGTTTTGCCTAAGCATAACAAAATGACTGTCAAATACACTTTGGAGTGGTTGGTATACCTTACAAGGACACAGAGGAAATTCAGTTTTCAAGCAACATTTGTAGTTGCTTTTGTCTTGTGTCCCATTTGCTTTTGAAATCTGTGTTCATTCGTTTTCTTATTCCAAGAATCACTCTTTTGGGCTTGTTTGATCTCTGATGGACTAAGTCCTATTCAAAATCATAAAAATCAATGCTTGTCTTACGAGTTATGTTTGACCCATTGTAATAGGCTATGCTCAAGGGACAGCAAGGGACCAATTTGTCTAAATGGTATGTGCAATCGTACTAAAATAGACATGCAAGACTTTAGATTACCCTTTGAGAATGTCTCGTTTCTATAAAATAGCCCATGTGGTCAAAGACGTATGTGAAATTAAACTTGAAATTATCATAAGGCCAAAATAAGGCGTATTGGTATCCACTTTCCCAGGCCTTATAAACATGGGAGACTTCCCTTGAGCTCTGGGAAAACCTGATGAACCACTCTCTAGTGTATTTGACAATTTATACTGAATCAGAATTGACTTCCCTTTGTAAACTTGTCCAGATTTCACTTATAAAAATAAACTTAATTTATGTCTCACGATATCTGTCATTGGTGTCATCTAGGGGTGTAGTAAGCTCCAAATTATATCTATCTACTGAGATTTGTTTTAATTCCATAAATAGTGTAAATAAGTTACGCTTAAAATCACAAGGTTCATCCCTACACAATTGAATCTAGTTTTGGAGTTAATACAAATATTTTTGTTATGTTAAAAATGTCTGAACATTTTTCATTAAAACTACTACTACTACTATGTTTGACAAATGTTTGTATTTATCTCCTTATTGCTGTCATGTTCATCTTTAATGTTTGATATACTGAACAAACTGCAAAACTATGTTAAAAATATAGTTATTGTCAATTGTGCACTGGTGCTTGCAGAAGTGGGTATACTCTTAATTCATGCCCCACATTTTTTCAAGCAACCCACCCAGCAAAGGATAAACAGCCTGTTATTGATGGATCTTAAAGCAAAACTGGCCTTTTGTACTTGCACGCTGACACTCAGCTTCTACTGCTTGACTTTGGGTTGTGATGATCATTATGAATTCATGATGAGGGACACAAGCTGATAGCAGGTAGCTCTACCTGCTCAGTTTATGCTGTTAAATATCCCACAGAACAGTAAAGTGTGATCCACCTTACTCTGATTAGCCAAAGCTGATATTGTGACCCAACCAATGACAGATTTATTATAGCCAATTAAAGGCAAAATAAGGCGGGTCATGTCTTCACTGTCTTTGGGGAACAAAGCAAGCATACTATCAAATGATGTTCATCAGAGGGGACTTGGTAGTGGGTATACTCTATAGAGGCAAAAAATAAGTGGGTATACTCTGTATACTGGTGGATACCAGTTCTCTGGTTTTAGTTATTTGATTTACAGAAAATATGGGTAAGACTATGAAATGTATGGAAAAATACTTTCATTACCAAAAATATCAGGACTTAAACATGTGCAAGTGTTAAACTTTCTCACTGAGAGGAAATCTGATGAGAGGATTTGATTATTTATGACAGAAATGACCCTTGACCATAGTTTTCTGGCACTTGTAGCACTTCTCCAGCTCAAATAGCCAGAAAGACAAATAGAAATATTTTAACCAAACTTTCCCATCCTCCCTTAAATATGGCACATTTCTCTGCTCTGCTGGTGTTAACCTCAGTTAGGAGGCCCATTTTCTTTTGAAAACTGTGCCAGATGATCATTTGTGTTGATGTCAGAGGTGTATTACCTCTCTGATTTTGCTAATGAAACTGGGTTTTTGTAAAGCATAGCTAGCATGTTCCTGGTGAATCTTGCCAAAGCCAGGGTGTTGATTAAGTTTTAAAATGAGCTGATCCTGCCAATACACAACAGCTAACATATATTAACTTTAGAAGCATTATTGACCTGTGCTGGTGGTGTCTTGGACATCAATTGGCACATTTAATTCATTATTTAGTGGTTCAGCCACTAGTGCGATTTGGCAAATGTAACGACATGGCAACGAGACTTTGTTAATTCCTGATGAGATTTTTGTCATTAAAGAAATATTCAAACCTGTGCTGGAGTTTTCTGTTGTGTATTTTCTTGTCATGTTGAATAGTTATTTCAATCATAATCTTTTTTTGTAGGATTTAAAGAAAACTTTTATACCTCGAACAGAAACACCATTTCTATTAAAGTTAAACTAACCTTTTTTTTTTTTTTCAATTTTTCCAGGATCATAACCAGTACATAAAAACTAATACATTATGTTTCTGAGTCTCTGCATACTTCCTTCAAGGCGTCACTGATATTACCAACTATGTAATGTTTTAGGTTCACAAATGCTTAATTAATACTTATGAACACATACTTAAGGTTATATCAATGTGTGTCAGAGAATGGCAGCTAAGTACCGTGTGTCGCCTAAACATCCGAATGTGAAATATTTTGAGTCTTGCTGACACTTTCCTTTTCTGTTTTATTCTCTTTTAGACAAAAACTTTTGAGATTTTTCTGAGTCACCTAACGTAACAATGTTTTGGGAGGGCCTGAAGCTCCTGTGGAGGGAATTCTGTTGCGTGAGGATGAGTGAACAATTTTATTTCATACGTCTGAAACCAATGCATCCTTAAAAGGTCATGTATGTAAATGGGAACCAAGTGTAACGTGCATTCTGTGACTATGTCTAAGTTAGTAAGTAGTGCAATATTAGTACTTTTTATTTGTATTTTTGGTTGATCTGAATGACAAAACTGAATTTTTAATAGTTGATCTCTTTGTGGAAGCAGTCACTCGTGACTGTCTCAAACAGAAAGATTAATCTCATGTCCTGGTAGCTCAATGAGATAAGGCTTCTACCATGACTGGTTCAAATGTGGCTCAGAACTTTTGGCACATCATTATCTTAGTTAAAAAATTACTGTCAACTGTAGCTTAACAGAATATTGTATTAAAGATGTATTTAACAAAGGGAAAATGATAAATGAAGCACTCTTTGTGTTTTGCTCTGATCAAATATTATAAATCAATCAATCTGGTATTTGTCCTGATTGAAGCTGTAAAAAGGCACAGAGCTGGGTATAGTTTCAGTCTTAAACGGCTATAGATTTGCGTGGGTTAGAAGCAGAAAAGGCTCTAAGATTAGCTTAGTACTAGCATTTTTGGCAATTATCTTGTGACTGCCCCTTTCGACCCTATATACTAGTTTGTGCCACTCACTGTGTCTCTCATCCTTAATGACCTGGTCTTGATGTGGGCTGATGTAACAAGCAGCAAATGTTAGAATTGAGTTTGGCAAAGCATGCCAAGATTTATTAACAGTTAGAGAGGGTGGAAGGAGGGTTGTATCATTATTTAGCAGTGGACTTTCTTGTACAAGAGGCCATGATGCACAGCAAACATTTGTGGCAATGTTGCCGTCTTCTGAAAGTTCATATATTTTCATACTTCAGCATCCACTTTGATAATGGAAAGTAGATTCGTTCCATTTACGCAATTCTGTTGATCCCTAACAAGTGCAACATTGGTCTGTGTCCAAATTTTTCCAAGCCTTTTTGACTTCTTGGGAGAGCCACCTGGGAGAAAAGACCCTTGAAGAGAGCCAGAAACCAGGCAGGAAGCTGAGAAATCCAGCAAGAGCATCAAGTTTTATATTTAGGTTTGTCTTCTATTTGACCCAATCAGTCCTCGGGGAAGGGTCCATGTGAAACTAACATAGCTGCTGTTCTTCGAGGCTTTTGAAGCTTATCTCTCTTGCTCATGAAGATAAGGGCATTTTGTTACCTTTTCACCCATGATGAGATAATCTTTGAGTTTCATTCATAAAGGCCATCCCACAGGTCTGAGTTCAAGTTTTCACATAATGCATTTGCATATCCGTTGATCTGTGAGACTTATTTCCTGCACATTCAAACAGGTTCAAATGTAGCCCCTCGCATGATGAATATCTGTGTCTCCAAGTCTGTGAACCAGCCCTACAAGCTTGTTTCTCTTAGAAACATGGTCCCAATGCTGTAGGAGACTTTCCTCATAGAGGCTGGGGGCGCAGAGCGAGAGCTGGTCAGCGAGGCGTGGCTGTGAGAAGTCCCCGCCTCAAGAAAGTAACATGTCCCTGGGATCTCTTTGGGAAAATTCTCCGGGAGCTCCAGCCGTGACCGGGGGACGAATGAGAAAGAACGGTCATCTTTCAGCAACCTGTTGACCAGAGAAAAGTTTAAGCTGTATTGCATTCTTAGGGCCTTACTGGAAAGTAGGGATGAATGATATCAAATTTTTGCTGACATTCAATATGCTGATACTTTTAAACTCATTTTTGCCAATGCAGATACTGAAATATGCACACCTACTTTAGTGTCTCCTGTGCAAAGAATGGCTGAGTCAAGCAGAGCTGACAGAGAAGCAGGGAAGTAGATAGTCTAGTAGTAGTTGTATTTTTAGGGGTTTATTCAACATGATGAGGCCTCACAATGGGCCTCCTTGAGTGTGTAGCGCTCTAGGCAACCACATACCTGATGGTAAACTATATATATCTTACTGATATGTGATATAGAAATAGATGCTGCCAATATGTACAGCCAATATAATGACTGTGGGTCAATCACATATAAGGCTTCATTGATTGTGGTTGTACACCATGACATACTGGCTTTGCAACTAATTTAAAAATGAACAGGCAAATACTTAGACATATGCTGTTACTTTTATTCTTGTTAAAAAGTGGACTCATATATTTATAAAATAAAATCAAGAGTTTAATTGTAAAATACATTTTTAGCAGTTTTAAACTGGCTGTACCACCTGTCATGAAAAGTGTACCTGTCACCTGACACTGAAAAGAAGTGTTTTTATTATTTTTCTAGAAGAATCTATAAACCATTTCTCTTTCAATGACAGTCAGCTGGAGTTCAATGGATGACAAATTATGCTACAATCTGTTTTTACCTTCATTTCAAAATAAAATACCCATGATTACTGTTGCTCCACTCTGATATTGGAGAACTTGTAAATTCCAAAAAAGAAAAAAGTTTTAGTTGATCTTATTAGGTTTTAAAAGATGCGTTATTAAATTTTGTTTATTTCAGAGATTTCAACCATAGAATTGTGCAGACATATTCTATTCTGAATTAAATTATTGAAATTTTTGAATTTTTTGAAAGAGTCAATGATGTTTTCATTTACTCAACTTGACATTTTTTAGGGTTTGAGATGCCAAAATATGAAATTTGTTATATCATTCAAATAGACGTATTCAAACAAAGTAGGTTTTGTACAACAACTTGATATGTGCCAAGATTTTTTTTTCCGCTAAAAGATATACATTCAGACACAAAAATATATATGTCATGTCACTGACCTCTGTAAATAGCCACAGAAATTTTTATATCTGCTGATACCGATATTCAACTTTATAAGCTAATATCTGCTAATACAGAGATAATGCATTAATATTGTGCATCCCTTTTAAAAGCAGTTCTAATCATTAATAACAGGGTTAAAAATAAGATCATGTATGGGATTTTTTCAGAGTAAGACTAGTGTTGTTACTTACTGGTAAGTTGTGGGACTGACGTTGATACATCTTGGCTGGCTCCCTGATTCAAACTTGCTGGCTAGTGTCACATTGTTCCCAAACAGACAATACCGAGGCATTTTAACCCCGACCACTCCTGCCAGCACCGAGCCTGTGTGGATACCTATTCGAAGCTGTGAAGAGACAGAGAAGAAGGAAACCACAGAGGTGGGAGAGGATTGATTAGAAAAAATGTCAAAGGAAAAAACAGCACAACCACAAGGATCTTCAATGTGTAAATAGTTTAGACACCTCATTGAAGTCTTTATCTTTATTATATGCATAAGTCTTTTGACTTTAGTTGGATAAAAAAAGGTCATGTGACTTTTAAATAATAGAAAATGAAAAACAAATGGAAACATGATGTTTATATTCATTTTTTGCACAGACGTACGAGACTGATTGTCCTTACTTGGACAAAACAGGTCTGTTTAATTGATAAGGGGCATGTTGACTACAATGACTGGTTGTAAAAAGAGGCACACTTCTGGCTTTTATTTATTAATCTATTTGGCAAAAAGTCAGGATGGCTGCTGCTGATGCAACACATTCTGAATCTGGATTACCTTGCGGATTAAACTAACTCGTAGGTCATGCACGTCACAAATAAACTATGTCCTCATGTCCATCCAAATGAAAAATATTTTGGTGATGGAACAGTCTACCTAGTCAAGACGAGACCTACAACACAGGTTTTGTTGCTTTAATTGTTGATAGTATATTGAAACAGAGCACAGGCGTTTCTGTCTGGGGAGACCAATGAATTAATTTCCTAACAATCATGATGTTTTGGGTAAGAAGCTGCTGGCAAATATAACAGGCAAAAGATCAGCAATAGAAATTATACTTCCATTTTAATGCAGCTTTCATCTCATCAGAGTTCAAGTGCAAGTCCATTTTTAGAGATGAAATCTTACAATTGCAAGATTTGGTGTAGAAGATAAATCAATAAAAACAATTGTCTCTTCTTGGTGACAGATGTATGGCAGCAGAACAGCTCACATCTAACAATCCGGCTGAGGTATGAATCTATAAATGGCTGAAGGCAGATTGGAAGCTATGTGGCTATTTTTCCGATTTGACCAACTCACTTCATAGGCACTCGACCAATTATTGATTTCCTCCACTTGGAAACAAGTCACCCTACATACAGCCTACACACACACACACACACACACATAAAAGTCAGTATAACCCAGTAGATTCCTAATGATCTATTTGAGAATCTTATCACCCAGGTATCCAACGCCACAGTGTGCATACCAGCATACTGCACGGTAGTCATGGCAACAACCAGCGATGGGGGTAGTAAGGTAGAAAGAGCACAGACAGACAGTAAGACAGAAGGAGAGACAAAAGAGACAGAGGGAGAAAAACAGAGAAAATGCACCTATATTTAGGAGGCAAAACCTTGACAGTGCAGGAGGAGAGAGACAGAAAACAAGAGAGACAGAGCGAGAGAGAAAATCTGGTAGGTGCACTTGTGTGACCTATTTTTCTGTTAAACTGCTTACAGATGGCCATGCACTCCTCTGTCTGTCTCTACAACAGACACACACAAATCTGCATCCAGCGCCCACTATCCTCTCTATTTCTTAGTCTCAAAACACAGACGCAGCAATGTTCATACTCTCCTCTTTTTTCGCTGTGAGTCAGCATTCACAGCACATGGCCCTCTCTGAGCCAATGAGCAAATGGCGCAGCAGCGCAGACAACCAATCACATTGTAGCCTCTGGCCAAGCTGACAGAAGGATGCAGAGATGGAGATGATCTGAGACTGAGAGAGGAGGGCGTTTTTATAATGTCAGTGTTGTTTCATCAACACTCAGTTTCTACTCTATCAGAAACACTGACTTCAAATATTCTGACTTCATGGCTATAATGGATAACTATTTAGTTTTTATTTTGTCCGTGGTGGTGTTGAGCTGCATAACAAAGAGCTAGTGCTTTTATTCAGCTGATAAAAACAGATCAAAAGAGTAAAGGTTAACTAATCTCAAGCCTTTAAATTTACTATAAAGTTAAATCCACACATCTCTACCATAACTAGAATGTAGCTTTTAGTGAAGGCTATTTTAATCAACCACAGCATTTCAGTGTATGCAATAAACTGGAAACTGAGCATACTTTAGTATTATATGCTAACATATGGCAAACAATTAATAGCAGAGTTTTGTCTGCCATGAGTGTACCTATTCTAGACAAGATAAGTAATCAAGAGAGGAAGGCAAAATGAACCTACTGGATCTATCTACTGATTATGGGTAAATGTTTATGTTTTATCAATATTTCAACCTGTTCTCTCCTTGTCTTTGAATAACAGAGCCGCTTTTATCATGAAAATGTGTTAATTTCTCAAGATCTCTGTCAAAGGAAAAATTGAGCAACATTTGTTTTTTTGTCCTGTCTTTTTTAAGTCATACATTTGGTTAAGTCTAAGGTCCAAACTACTGGTGGGTCCAGAAGCTGGACCAGTTGAGAAACACTGCCTTAAAATCATTAAATGAAAATTTATCTTAATACACAGATTGTAACTTCCACCCACCAGAGGGCTCTCACAGGGTATACAGAAAATCTGGTATTAAATTTAATAATTTTAAAGATGTTTTTCCAAGACCCCCTTCATACATTTTAAGACTCCATCACACCTTAAATCATTTAACCATAAAATCAACTAGTTACTAATGTTTTATGCTGAAAGTCAGACAAGTATGTGACTCCAACAACATCACAAAATAACTTGAATGTACTAATCATTTACATGCGTACATCATGCAATCACATATAGTTCACTTGATTGAGGCACAGCAGAGCTCTGAGGATGCACTGACAGCTCAGACAGACAGAACATGAGTGAATAATGTCCGATCAAACAAAAGAGGAAATTTAGTCTACAACCTCAATGTAAGAATGTAAAAACTGTTTTTAAAAGTATAAAGAGATTAAGGCCTTATAGTCTTGCATTAAAGACTTTTTAATGCTTTTAATACTTTTAATACTACACTCTGTCTCAATCAAAACAATAACAAAATATGACAAGTATCCATCAGTGCTTCCTAACTCTGCCCCCCTCCACTGTTTCAGATTTTGAATTGAGGACTTTGTTCATCAGAATCTGAACTCCACATGGTGTATTCACTTAACAACCCAATGTTTTGTTTCATTGATGACTTTCACACAGCAAGGGAGAAAAGATGTTAAAAATGCCCTTCCTGGGTTGAGCTGCAAGCGTTTGCAAAGTACTCTGGACTGGGCATTGCTACAGCTTTTCGCCCTCATTATGAGAAATTAATTCATAAAACCCAAAGGATGGATTACTGCTCTCAATTCAGAGTAAGATGTAAGCCACAGAGGCTGGTGCACTGAGCAGCGGGCCTGGTCTCTACTTAACCTGGAAATGCCAAGTGGAGTCACAGGATGGGTGATTGAGCTCACAACCAATAACAGAGAATAATCTTGGTTCATGACAAGTAAACAGCATAAAACATGAATGAGATGCAGTACTGGTCCTCACTATATCATGCAGCAGTCTTTTATATAACACTCCAACATTTCCATGGCCATGGTGACCAAACAAACATTTAAAATGATGTAAGAACTATACTAAATTATATACAACATAAGAGAGGTCATTTTACACTAATATAGGCATTAGAGTGCAAAACTATCAACATATTTCAGCTATATTAAAAATAACTTTTGGTGTGTGTGTATTCTTGGTCAGGAAGCTGATACTTGTTCATTGACCAATTTTAATTCAGATCTGGCATTGTGCTGACAAATGGCTGCAGGCATGGAGCCACTTCCTATTTAAGATGTTCAGCTTATTTGAACAAACTCTTTTTTGCCTGTTTAAGGAAACTGATAATACTGACTGCAAATAAAGGTTTGTTTGCAAGTAGTTGTGGAAGTTTATTAGAAAGTTTTCAAGTCTCGTCAGCTGAGATTTGTTCTGTACCGCTGCCAACTTATGCTGGTTATTGCAACTCAAACATGAGCTGTTGTTTTGTTTCTGGAAAAACATAATCATTTGAAGACGTCATCAATGGTCCTTTTTATGCCATGGTTACATTTCAAGGACTATTAATTTAATACTGACAAGGGTTTTGGACTCTGCTATTTAAAAAAGAAATTAAATATTCTGTCTTGATGAATTTATATTACACCGAAATACACATTTTTAGTTTGCACTTACATTTGAAACTACAAAACCCCTTGAGAAATGAATATTCATCAATCTGCTATTAAGCTTAATCAAACAAACATTCACAGAAGTATGCAAGTAGAATGTGTATTGCTAGAAAGGGATAATAATTTAGGCATGTTTTATATTTGCAGATACAGGTTGAACACTTGAACTAACATCAGTACCAAGTCACACAATCATAGACCCTGCATGCACACAAGCACATGCACAAAAAGGCCTGAAATTCTTATCAGATTTACAAATGAGAACATAAAAATGCTAGATTGCTATACTGTACATGTTTGTTTTTCACACCTCACTGTTTTCTCTCTGTATCCCCAGATCACTCCATTGCTCTCTCACTGAACATTTTCTCTCACTTCTCTCGCACCTCTCATGCTGGTTTGCATAACAGTGCAACATTGGCTGGAGTGGAGTGCACTCAGTGAACAGCATTTATCATGCTGAAGTGTTGAATACCTCTATAACTCTCCTTTATATGAACATAAGTGAGGAGGAATAAGAAAGAGGAGAGCATAATAGAGACAAAAAATATTTTAAAAAAAGAAAAGGTAAAAAAACTGAGGGGACAGACAAGTAAGAAGAGGATAATGAAAGGAGTGAGTTCAAGAGAGGCTGCAGAGTAAAGAGTTACAAAAAGAGAGAAGGGGGAGGGAGGGAGGGATGAAGAGGGGAAGAGGGATGACAGAGAGCGAGATAGAGAGAGAGAGAGAGAGAGAGAGAGAGAGAGACAGAGAGACAGAAAGAGAGAGAGATAAAGTGGAAGAGCAAGAGAGCAGGCCAAAACTGCTTGGCAAGGCCTTTCTATTCTGAGACAAATGGACAATGTTAGGAGCAAAGTATTACAAAGAACAGTGTCCTGTCTGTTATTCAGCAGCTTTTGCTCTCACATACACATTTTACTCCTTGTATTTTTTATGTAAAATAAGTAAAAGCTAATTGTTCTGAGTATGAAAAGTGTTGCAAAGCCAGAAAACAAGGTTCAATTAGCCTAACTCAGTAAGTTGCAATGTTACATGGGTAAGGCTGGTGTTATTCTATAATTTTCTGACTGGAAAAAAAAAAAATTTCAGTGAGAACCATTGTTGTAAAAATGGAACTCTTCTGAGTTAGTCACTTAGTTAGTGCTTCTGAATATTTATTTATCAATATTATCACTGAGTTTTAAAATCTGCACTGTGTAGTATTTGGTCTCAATGATAAAAAAAAAAAAAATACAGTACACCAGCTCTGTCATGTTTATAACTTCACACAGCATGACATCACAATAACTTGTCAAAATGTCTCTCAGATTGCTATGATATGCTTGTGTGTTTTAATGCCTGATCATTTGTGTGCAATCTGTGTCACATCAAAAATAAAACCAGACTACTTTGCTATCAGCCATTGAAAAAAGGACCTGAATCCTAATGCTAGCAAGGCACCAAAACAGTGATGGCTCACCTTGAAAGGAAAGACTTGGCATAAAATATCATCTATGAATTTATTCTGTGTTAGTCTATAGAATACCATAAGGGTTTTCATCTAACTAATCAGGCTTCTTCCCTTAACTTAAAGAATTAACATGTCTAGGGATGCATGGTATTACCACCATATCAGTACT
Source organism: Cheilinus undulatus (assembly GCF_018320785.1). Lineage (NCBI taxonomy): Eukaryota > Metazoa > Chordata > Actinopteri > Labriformes > Labridae > Cheilinus > Cheilinus undulatus. The sequence goes on from NC_054866.1 coordinate 25,632,871, forward strand.
GACAGATCAGCTTCAAAAGTTAACCATCAGTACTAGAAGTTATGAATATTTCTGCTATTTTTCGATCGATACATCCACTGTAATTGGCCTTTATTGGCTGTAAATAATAGCTGTATTAATAGGTTTGTGGCGTTTTAGGCAAGACAGGTTACACTATCAGGTTACAAGCCTTTTAATGGCTTTATGTCCCAGCCGTAGCTTGTGAATGCTTCCCTTATTAATTCTAGAGTACAGTCCAGCGTGCTAGAATAATCAAGTCTGGAGGAAACAAATACATGAATGGTTTTATAAGTTTGAAAATGTAACAAATGGTCTAATCTTTGAAATATGTCCATTCTGGTGAAATTAAAATTGCACTTCTGGATACAGACTGGAGTAACTGAAGTCAAAGATCACTCCAAGATTTTTCACTTCTTCTTATACATACAAACGGGAACTAAAGAGATCTATTCCAGTGCTGGAAAGTTACAATAAAATAAAAAACATCTTTCAATGATTTAGACTTATAAAGTTACTAGACGTCAAAAATCTGATGCTGGACAGACAGAGAGGCATGTCACTATTCCTAGATTTTAGAGGAACATATAATTGAGCGTCATCAGCATGATGACTGTTATAACCACTGACAAACTGGCCAAGTAAACAAACAGGGTTTAAAAAGGACTTCTAGGAAATCAGACAGTTGACTGGGGCATTTGATGAAGAAATTCCACCAATTTTGACTAAAAAGGATCTATTAGACAGGTAAGAATGAATCCAGTCCAGTTATATTGCCAGTCCAACAACAGATTCCAAGCAGTTGATGAAAATCTTATGTTGGTACCTGCCTCACAGGGATCGTAGAGTGGAAGGGACAATCTTTTTTGCCCCTTTATGACTGCTGTTATGTCTATCAGGGATAAGCGGCAGAGATTGGGCTGGCTACTCTGCAGGGAGACAACCCATTTTCTGTCACAGGAGGCTACCCAGCCATGTTATCATAGTTTGCTAGCATGAGCAAAGCTTCAACTGCTGCTATAAGAGATCATAGATAAGCAACAAGTTGTGAGACATCAACACAGGAGGCCATAAGAGGACTGATACTACTGTCATAACAAATTCCATAAAATGTAGCAAACAAATTGGCTTGAAAACAAGATAAATGTACATTTCTGCCAGAGCTATTGACAGACAGATGGAACCCTGGCATGTGTGCACTTATTAAATCATGGTAACCTCCGCCTTTAGTACAACTGTGCTCATTGTAAGCATATTGATAAGACAGTAGATTGGAAAGCTGTGAGTAATCAAAGTCTCCAGAGCTTTATTTAAATAGGGATATGTTAGATATAACTTGAATATTCACTTTAATTAACAAAACAACCCTTCATTTCATCTTGCTTTTGATTTCAATGTCCAGAATAATAAGCACATTTCTGACTCTTTTCCAGTCAGAATCAAAATGGTTGCACCTCTGCTTTTAAGCAATAAGCAGTGAGCAAATCTCATCTGTAGTCAGTTCTATGATAAAGACATCCTTATGAGATGCATGTATGGTACACACATGCAGCGCTAATTTTCATTCTGTTGCTTTTAGATGAATGACACATGCAGCTGGCTCAGACAGTCAAACACAGACACACTACAAATATCTATTGACTCTCATCCCTCATTTCATGGAAACACATGGAAAAGACATCCAGATTGGTATCCCAGTGAAGCCAATGAGAAAACCCTTTTTAACTTTAAAGCATGTCATTACCAAAATTATGTTGGTCTTAATATAAATAAAAGTAGATGGAGGTACTCCATTTTTTAAAATTAAATTGAGTATTTCTCATTCCACATCAATTATATTCATCTATTTCCCACCTTTAAACATTCAATCCATCTATTTCAAAAAACAAAGCATATCATTTTGTATCTCCATGGTAACTGCACAGAATACAGTCTGTATTGCCATTACAACTGCACATATTTCTGTCTCCAGCAGAGTAACCATGGCTTTCATTGTGCTTTCTGAAATAAAATTATGTGCAAATACCAACACAAACAGGATCCATTTACCTACAGGCAAAACACATACACAACATTTCTTGTCATACATGGTCAGATATTATGATTACATAATCAAACTACTGTCTGTGCTCAGGAGGGAAAGGTTACTGCAATACTGTCTATTATAGTGTTATTTTAAACAAGTTGAAATATATATATATATATATATATACACACAAAACACAAGTCTATGTAAACTACATAAGGCTGAAGAGAGACAAAATCCCAGTCAAGATGGATGGATGGATGGATAGATCAATTTCAATGTTACAGCAGCTAGTTATCAACAGGTAAACAGCAGAAGAATAACCACAAATAAGCATAAAAATTATCTAGATCAAAATGTTTCTAAACATATTTACATGCAGTAAGTTATGTAACATTAAAAAATGGAAATTACAATAAAGCTCATAGAGTCAATGTTTTTGTCAAAATGTTAAATTTTATTGGTAAAATTAGTAGGGCTGTCAAAAAACTGCATAACTGCATTTTTGGCTGACCACTGAGATCAGCCCTACACATGGCTCTGTTTGTGTCTGACTGACTGACTGAGAGCCTGAGTGAGTGATCCTACTTTCAGAGTCATACCATACAGAGTTGGGTTTGCTTGTACCGAAAGCCGTAATGGCTGCCTCCACTGTGGTAAATTGAGCCATACATACAGAGTTGCGCTATGGGCGGGGTTTAGTTGAACCAACAGCCCTCTAATGGCTGCCTCCACTGCTAGAAAAACCTCAGATATAGCTTTAGCATTGCGTCTGTAAAATATAGCCACATACATTTAGCTAAGTAACCAGAAACAATAACTTCCATAAAAATAAGGACGGTACCTGGTTGTGTAACATAATGTAAAATGTAGTCATTCTTTCAGGGTTTTTTTTTTTGTTGTTATTTTTCCCATGCTCATTTTAGAGTTAGATGTATTTGGGAAATGTTTTGACAAAAAATGGTCATTTGTTATTATTATTATTATTATCATTAGTAGTAGTAGTAGTAGTAGTAGTATTAATTTAATTATTACTATTTCAATGAAAATCACAGAAGACTATTCACACTGTGTTTCATGTTTTTATGTAAAAAAAACCTTACAGCATTCAACATATTAAAACTCATAGAACTGGTGCTTGATTGTTTAAAAACTACACTTTTATATCAAGCATTGGCAAATTTTTGCTTTTCTGAGAATAGAGGGTTTTGTCCAACAGTTTTTGGAAAAAATATCATGCAGTTACATCTATGATAGGTAAAAAAAAAAAAAACAATGCTTAATTTTTTAAATTTCAAAGCCAAAGTGGTACTGTATGAAGAGCCATTTAGGAGCCGAAAGAGCCGGCTCTTCTTGCTGAACTGATCCATATGATCCGGATCTCTGAAAAGAGCGGGAATTAGGATCCTTCAATTCTCAACCCCACAGACATTGGGGACAGCACAATTACACACTCCAACAAAAAGTAACTGCCAGAACACACAATTCAGTCAGGCATTTCAACAGGCATCCCAGAGAGATGTGATCAGGCATATACTAGATTTTAACCTAGTCTTGTTTAATTGCATTTAATCTTAGAATTTCTGTGTTAAATATGATTAATCACCTGTTTTCTGTCCTTATTTGAAATTCCACTATTTTGCATTTAAAACTGTGTTTGTGTTGGATTTTTGTAAACTAAAGGTAATTAACTTCCTGTTTGAGAATAGACCTTCTACTTGAAAAGAAAATGAGAAATTTTGCAGAGATCAGCTATATGTCATAAACTTAACCACCGAAAAAGGAACTAACTATTGATTGAAAAGGTAAATAGGGAACAGTAACACACTGTGTTAAAAAACTTGTCCAGCTGAGCTGTTTGTGAGTTGTTTCAAAGGGACACCAGGGGTGCACTGATCCCAATCGCAAGTATCAGATCGGCACCAATACAAGCATCTTTTAATTGATCTGTGATCATCTCATTTACATCAGCTGTTGTTAACGATTTGCAGCATGTCGTAAAAGTAAGACAACAGAGAATCAGTAGTAGCATTATACACAGAAAGCCTTTAAGGATTATAAAAATCCACACAACAAAATATGACACACCTTTGCCATCAGGCTCTTGGGAAAGAAGAGGGGGAGAGGGGGAAATTCAAGGGGGCAAATTTGTGATTATCTGAAAAATAAACTGGAACATGTAGTTCTTTAATGTATACGCAAACATGAACAAGCAACTGGGAGCTTACTTGAGGCTTATGGGGTTGTAGGGTGTGAATGAAAAATTACCTTGATCGGTCTTCCATCCGGTGTCAGCACTTCTTCAGAAAGTTCCATCATCTTCAGAGCCATGTGCGCAATTGGCTTTGCATGACTATCAACCTTCTTGTGAAGTCCTCCTGCCACACAGTAGGCATCACCTATTGTCTCAATCTGAGAAATGAAGGAGGTGCAGAAACTGGAATGAATAAGTGTGAGTTTCTTCTAATGTGTTAAACTAAGTGGCCATCCAATAACCCAGCTCCACTCAGTAATAGAAATTAAAAGTGCTTCTTCATTCTTTTTTTTATAAGAACAGTATCTCTGTGTTTCTCTCTCTTGGCCTACATACTTCACTACAAGAGTTGGTGAACATTTGAAGGGATCTAGATAAAGCTTCTTATGACAGATTGCTCTGCTTCTGACCCAGTCTGACAAGCCACAAAAAAAGCATAAAAATACAAACATTTGCAGTCTCACAAATCCCTTAGTGCACTTATCCCTTTAAATGTTTCAGTTACTGTTTCTCTGGAGTCAGCTCAGCTGTAAAAAATAGTAGTAAAGACATGATGAGAAGGTTTACTTTGTTTGACTTGAAAGAAACCAAGGACAGCTAAATCTTTAATTTAGTACATAGCTTATTTCAGAATGATGACAATCTTTTTATATAGAAAACACATTCCAACAATAAAGCATCTGAACAACAGGCTTTGATATATCACAGATCAGCAGAGAACTGGTCTGCTTCATTCAGCTGTCATCGCCTGGTAAAATCCTGATAATTACAAGTGGCTTTTCAGCAAGACAATGTCTTGATGCTTTAACCAGACATGCACTGTTTTCCACACACAATAAGAAAGCCACATGGGAAGGCTGGCTTTGTAAGCACATATTTATCCAAAACTGTCAAGGTGTGCAGCTATACTTCTCATAAAAAAACTGTTTTTCTGAAGAAAAGACAGCACGAGGGAAAAAAAGGATATCTAGGAGACAAATTGTCCTTGTTTTGGCCTGCCATGGGCTAAATGATTTCCACAGTAACCATGACAATGGCAACATATGGCTGCCTCAATCTCCACACCATGTCCCTCCTGTTCCTGCTTTCTCTTCCATGCACACACTCACACACAGACAAATATACCCACAAACCCTCTCACATTCTCCCAATCTCCTTTCCTTTCTCTGTGAATCTCTTCTTCACTTTCAACTGACATATGATAGATGACATTTTGAAGCCATAAAACAGAGGAATATGATGCTGCTAAAGGAAAGTGACAAATAAATCTTGTTATCAAAGGGACTGAGGTAATTAGATGAGAAATAAGATTGTGGCAACAGTGGAAAAAAAAGATGGGAAACAAAGATAGAAAAATAAACCATGAAGTATTCTGATCTGAAAATAGAGAGTAAGTATGAGGGAAAGACAGCAGACAGTATTAATAACAGTAACTAGGCCCAGAGCCCCACAGTCACATGGACAGTATTGACACATCTCTGTAAAGCTCCCACAGACTGCCTATTAATCAGTGACTTTTTCCACAACACAGGCACAGACTGAAATGGCATTGCAGAATAACAAGTGTATCCAGCAAACACCCTGTGTATGATTGAGCTGATATCGCACAGCTGTTGACACTTGTAAACGCCCTAAGTGGGATGTATCCTCTTCCCATATGGTAAAAAAAACATCCTTTGTCTGCAGTAATAAATGTTTTTATCTTATATGCCTCATAAGACTTGTGTGTCTCATAATATGTTTAATTCATGAAAGTGGCCAATTTAGCAGTTTTGTCTCATACAACATAATTATCAGAATAAAGTATGAATCAAATAAACGTTATGCATGCAAGTTATAGGGGCGTGGGCTCACAGGTCCATAAATGATTCATTTAATGTTTTTATTTTATAGCTACAAATTAAAACCTGTCTGTCATCTGTCAAAAAGACTTGTGCTTTTATTGGAATAATTAAATGAAGTTTTTAATCTAAAACATATTTAATCTAAATGAAAACTATGCTTGCTTTATACGTTTTCCACAAGTTTATTATATTTCCACCAGTTAAAATAACAACTCCATTAGAAAAAAATATATGGCTTACATGAAATAATGATGTTTTTAAATCTTACCTGTGTCAAATATAAAAGAAACTACTCTTATTTTTTATATGATCATTAGGTGTCTGTCAGTGACTAAGGATTTTTAAATATATACTTCTTCACAAGAGTTTTTACAGAAATAAACACATTTCCATTTTTTTGGGACATGGGTCGCTCAGTCACTACACTGACACTCTCAAAATTAAGATAAACTGAATTCTAAAGCTTAACATCCTAACAAAAAAGACAAGGGCTGAGTGCATTCAAGAGTCCTGAGCAAATGCAAGTCCTGTTTAATAAGATAGTTTAAGTATACTCAATTGGGGAATTGGCAAGTTTCAGAGATGAGCACAAACTTTAATTTTTTTCTGGTTGCCCCTCATTGGACCAAGATTTGAATAACCATGACCTGAATGAATAATAACCTACACGGACGTCACATTACAGTATCTTTTGTTGTTGTCTATTTGTAATTTTAACATACAGCTTTACAAATTTCCAGGGCACATGTAGACTTGCCTCAAAGCACACCAAGTGTGTCTAAGCCAGTGGTTCTCAAACACAGTGCCCATAAAAAGTGTTCACCCACTTGGATGTTTTACCCTTCTTGTTTGTATAAACCAGTCATGGTCAATATAGAACATGACTGATTTAATTTTGAATCAAAAACAGAACTCTACAAAGTGATGTCAATTAAATAAAAATATGTAATGTAAAATAAGTGACTGTACAAATATTCACCCCCTTCAAGTCAGTATTTAGTAGATGCGCCTTTGGCAGCAATCATAGCACTGAGTCTGTGTGGGTAGGTCTCAATCAGGCTTGCACATCTGGGCACTCCAATTTTACTCAGTTCTTCTTTGCAAAACTGCTCAAGCTCTGTCAGGAGTCCCCCACATGCCTTTTGGCAAACTCTAGTCCAGATTTGATATGGTTTCTTCAACATGCCACTCTCCCATAAGGCTTTGACTGGTAAAGAACCCAGACAACAGTTGCTGATTGCAGAGTCTCTCCTATATCAGCTGCTAAAGCTTGTAACTCCTTCAGAGAAGTCATAGGTGTCTTGGTGGCCTCTCTTACTAGCCATTTTTTTGCACAGTCTATTAGTTTGTGAGGACGGCATGATCTAGGCAGATTTACAAATGTACCATATTCCTTTATTTCTTCATGATGGAGTGTTCTTTTGTCTTCATGGTGTATTGGTAGCCAGGAATACTGATTAACCAGTGCCAGACCTTCCAGACACAGGTATCTTTATACTACTACTCTGTTTTTAATTTGATAATAAAGAGGTTTTAAAAAAAAAAGAAAAAAAAAAAAAAAAAACGAAATTATATTGACCATGATTGATATCTAGAATCAATAAAAGGGTTAACATCGGGGGGGGGGGGGGTACTTTTATGGGAACTGTAATGTGCCTTGGTAAAGTCTATTTTCTTGGCTATCATTGCTTATAAAATCTTCTGTCAGGTGAACATTTACCACTTCAGAGAACAAAGTGTGACTAAAATACAATCTTTGTCTTTCATTATAATTGTACATTTAGTTTTTCTTTAATTACAGTATCTGATTTAATGTTACATCTTACATATGCCTTGAAATGTTCTTTTCATATGACACAAGACCTTTATTTCACTTATGGCAGCCAAACTCATTTACGTTTTGTTACTGTATTTATCTAGTAAGAATATGGTATGTGGGTCTACTGTTATAAAGCACATGTAATTTTCCAGGGTAGGTAGAACATATAAACAGTTCATCATTTTTTCTCTAACTTTTCAGATGGGTTGGAGAATGATAAATTGTAAATAACGATCCCATCTTGCACATAAATGAATAAGACAACACTGTAAAATCTATGCAGCACTCTGCCTCTCCTACCACATCAAATTCCTGCCAGTGATTTCTGCCTTTTTAAAACTGTCTCACGCAGGTAATGACGATCACATAAAGAAGACATGAGAAATTCTTTTCTACTGACCTTATAAACATCCAGGATGCCACACTGGTAGTCGAAGCGTGTGTAAAGCTCGTTCAGCATGGAGATGACCTGCATGGGCGTGCACTGAGCACACACAGCAGTGAAACCCACGATATCTGAGAACAACATGGTGACATCATCAAATTTGCGAGCTGGCACTGGCTGACCCTGCCACAGTTTCTGCGCCACATCGCCAGGAAATATAGAATAAAGGAGGTCCACAGTTCTTCTCTTTTCCTCTTCCAGGGCCTGGTGAGTCCGCTCTAATGTGGCCTTGAGAGAGGAGGGAGGAGGAGAGGATAATCAGGGTTTTCTGTGTGCTTTGCTCTGATGAATGCACCAATGACAATGAAGCCGAGATGTGGGAGTACTGCGCCAAATTAAAACTGCTGGTGCATGTAAATGTATTCACGTATTAATTTGATTTATTTGGGGGCGTGTATATCTGCATATGTTTATTGGTGTCTGTGGGTGAGCTTCTTATTACCAAGTATGTCTGATGTGGTGCATTGTTGGACCACTCCAAGTCACTAAGATAACTTCTAACAGAGATGCAGATGTGTTGGCTTAGGTCAAAACTCAACCACATTTTCATAGTATCTTCATTAAACTAACACTAAACACTAAAATTCAACTCATCAAAATAAGAAACGTTTTGGGTCTTCTCAGTTCTCTTGTTCGATAAATATCCGGATACCCACAGTAAGTTGCAAATGTTGTACCTTGAGTTTGTCCATTCTTTTCTTCAGGCCATCCTGGGCCTTGGCCTGTTCCCCCACCAGAATAACGTCCCGCGTGGCATCATGAATGGGGATATCTGACAAGTGGAGGCCCCGGCCCATCAGCTCCTCTAGCTTATCAACACGTGGTGAGCCCAGAAACATCAGGGAGCAAGACTCAGGCACATGGATCATCTGACCCTTTAGCTCCATGACCTGGAAGGGAGAATAAACAAATGGGTAAGAAAATAATCAAAAAGCAAGGTTTGTACTTGTTTTTGTTTTAAGGTTATCTCATCAGTCAGAAAGAGAAAACTTACAATCTAATAATGACATGATAAGATAATAAAACACAGAGTTGTTCAAGGTTGATTCACTTCGTTTAGGATCAAAAATAGGTTTTCCCTCTTTTAAATGTTGAAGTCATGTGCACTTTATACTTGCTTTACTCCAAATAAGGTTATCTAGTCTAGTATCTATCCATGCAGTACTGATACAACATCAAAGATGACATTACTATAATGTCTGTCTGCATAACAAACAGCAATAGTATTTTTCCACAGAGGGATCAAGTACTGGAGGCTAGATATTAATTTAAATATCAATTTAAAATGAATTAAGTTGATATTATTAAAACATCTCAGTTTAACTTCAGAAAAAATCAAAGAGATGAATCTGAAGCCTCCTGACAAACAGCTTAATGGTGCTGAAGTAATATCTGCCATGTCCCCAATCATGCATAACTTGTATTGTCCTTAAAACCAAAACAAACAAATTATTAAAAAAAAAAAAAAGTACCCCCATACAGAGTGTGCCCACAAACCATTCATAAATAATATTTACATCAGATATTTATCTGCTGTAGATTAAATATTTAATGCAATGGCACCAAAATACATTGTATGAACATTGAATGGAATCGAGATTTGAAATATAGTTTCCAAATACTTAAGTACTTTATGTCAATAGGATTTAAGTTTTGGGCAGTCCCATAATAAATGGTAATGGTTGGCTACATTTGAACTACACAACCTCCAGCAGTTTGTAAATTGGCATTTGGTTGTGGTGCCTCTGCAGCCAGATGGAAGTGGACTCTTGATAAACTGCATTTTCTTTCAAGTTTATCAGCTGGGTAAACTGGTGACCTAATTATTAAAGGCAAAATCATGTCATAATCAGAATGTCACTGGTTTGAGTCATACAGTCAATACAAGTGTATTAAAGCAACGAATTGTGAGCTATGACCATATGCAAACACCATGCCATTTAAGACTGACTTCTTAAGTGAGAAGATGAAGTAAACAACACAAATTTAGATATCATAGAGGTTACAACTGATGCAAATCCACAAACAATCTTAGTATTAAAGCCAGCAATATTTGCAAAGTATGATTAAGAATTGCTCCATTATTTTCCTGACATTTTGCACATGATGACAAATCTACATGCAGCACCTGCTGCCTCTTGCAGTTATAGAGAAAAGAGACTGACACAGGGAATGGATCACTGATTACCACTGATGTTGCAGGGTGGCATTACTGCTCTTGAGTCTTGGCTTTTTTACACTGGTAACTACCTCTGCTTAAGGCCCCTATATAAGCTACCCTTCTTCTTTCTCAATATGATTTCTCCCTCTCCTGATAAGTCCTTGCCCCTGTCTTTTCTTTTCTTTAGTTTCTTTTTTTGGCTCTCTCCATCCTCATCTGTCTTGCGCTCCTGCCTCCCCCCCTCTCTCTCTCTCCCTCTCTGCTCCTCACTCTGTCTCTTGCATTACATCTCCCTCTCTCTCTTTCTCCATAGTGTCAGATAGATTATTCCGCCAGTGAGCACACTGCAGCCCTGTTTTATTTATAGCACAAGGCTCTCCTAGGTCTGCATAATACATACAGTCTACATCTACACACACAGCACATCCAGAGACACACATTCTGCCTTTGACTGTCTGTTTCTCAGGAACACTGACATACATACATATAAACACACATATGCATACATATGGACATGTGCAGCCTACAGCCCACTGGGTCCAAGTTCAAGACACAACAGTTCCCTCTAACACGACTTGGTGTGATCCAAAACACACACACACATTAAATCCTATCTTACAGTACTCTAAAGCTACAGTTGCTCACTGTACACTGAACATCTGCACGTGCTGCAGCACACAGCAGTAGTCCTAGTGTCGAGAGAGTGGAAGGAGGAGTCATGGGGACACATACGACAATATGAACACACTCATATACTGCGTAGCACATATTTAATATGCTTAAGTGTTTATTAAATAAATAAAAAGCTTGTGGCAATTAAAAAACTCTAGCTCCTTAGCATGCATTTCAGCTACAGTACAACATGCAAAACATACCAGATTTATATCTGATCTTATCTTCATGAAAACATATGTGGTGCACAAATAAGGTTGCAACACTCATAAAAAAGCTTTTCGAGCATCAGGTACATAAAAGTTGAATGATCCTTATGACTGGTGCAAATTAGAAGATTTCTGATTTCTGTTTGGATTTGAATGGATTACAGTATGACTACAAAGGCGAAGTGTGATTTTTGTGGTGTTGGTATACCTAGTCAGAGACAGATCATGTCAGAGCTAAGATCAGTGTAAATTTCAATGACATAAAGCAAACTAAAAAATTTTGTCGACAACCTTTTTCGTGAGGAAGACAGGATATAATGAGCTAAAAATAGATTTAACTGAACTAAAGAATTACTCTTAAAAGTTTTGAAAGTCTCTGTCTCAGCAATATTGAACTGGTTGCAAGTGAAATGGCAACACAAGGAACATTTTTTAACACCTCAAGAGAAGGCATCCTATGCAGCATGTTGACAGTCATACAGCTAAGAGATCACATAGAGGCAGTGGAGACATATCTAATGTGCTTATCGTTTTGTCCAGCTGGTTCTTGTTCATATAATTCGATACAAAGGTTTGCTAGATCATTAATAAATAACAAACCTTTCCAGTTCAAACTGCAATTAGTGTAGACTGTAACTCAATCAAGTCTAGTTGCCCCTTGACTATGATTTAGATTGTATAAGATGGGTTTTAAGTCAGCATATTGGGAATGTTATTGATATTTTGTACACTGAGTGCTGAATAACAATGGGAAATTTTGTGGAATAGCAGACAACAGGTTTGTGTGCCAGATTCTGGATGAGTTTGTCCTTAGCAAACACCTGTTGAAGTAATGCCAAGTTATGGCAAACCTTGAAAATCCCCCAAACTAATGATAATGTCTTCAGACCTTCACTGTAAGGCATCAAAAAATGGTTGTCCTAAACCAGGGGTTGTCAAAGCGTGGGAGAGTGAGGCTCTCCTGAAAGACCATTACATTTTACTCCATTAGAAAAACCCTCATGGATAGACACCATACCAGGGTGCATAGTGTCAATATAATACCAGAGTTTACACAGCCTCATGCTGTCATTAGCTGGCAATTCTTTGCTGATTACTCACTGTAGCCTTGGAGCATCATCAGGACCAATCCAGAAAAAAACTTATAAATAGTGATGGTTGTACTTTCTCTTTTTTTCTCAGCACACCAAGTTCTGTCACCTCTCTTTGTTGTTACTGAAATCCATCCATCTTGCCCAACACATTTAAAAAGGTTAACAATGAAGATCACTTTTTTTCTGGTTTGTGTTTCTCATGCTGCGCTTCCCCAGAGGGACACCAGGGGTGAACTATGACTTCTCCCACTTACTTAGTCAACTTTTGTTGATAGTGGTATTTGTTTAGCTGATTTGGAAATAGCTTTTTTTGCATTGCTAAATGTCATTGCTAAATGCTTTATCCTAATTGGCGGCAGTCTTTTTTACCTCTGTAAAGTTGTCAGAACTTTAGTGTCACACCACCTTACATCCTCAGCCTGTCTTTGATTCTCAGACACTCTCATTCCCTGTCCCACTGTCACAGACACGCACAATGATGCACACAAATAAACATCGATAGGCACACACACCAGGCCCCTGGAGGCACTTGTGCTGGCCTAATTGTGTGTCTCTGTTTAACTCAGCACAATCTCCTCTGCAGCCTGCATCTCTGTCATCACAGCACAGAGGCAGAGGAGGTAAGAGAAGGAAGGAGGAGGAAGGAAGGGCAGAAGGAACATACTGAGGTGATGATGATGAAGAAAGAAAGCAACAGAGAGAGGGAGAGGTGGGGCCTGGATGAAGGCAGAAAGAACAGAAGGCATACAAAATGTATTTTTATAAAAGCAGATAAAAATACATCAAACTGTGAGAAGAGGTCAGTCTGTAGTAGGGATCCTTTTTTGTAGCAGACTGATACATGACTGAGCTCTTGCTCAAGGCCACCACAAGAAAAATAACATTTTTTCAAGGCAGTTATGCACTAGTAACACTTGCAATGTTGATGCTTTTGGTAGCCTTGTTAAGAAAGATAAACAATTTATTTGACAAAGTACAGTACTTGTAAAAATGACCTTGGGGACACCAATAGCAGAGTGGTTGTGCACCCCATGTACAAAGACTGCTGTCCTCCAAGAGGGGACGGGTTCAAATGGCTGCTTTGCCCCCACTGTTTCACTTTCCAACTTCCGACTTCCAACTTGTCCACTGTCCAAACTGATAAAGGCATAATAATCCCCCCCAAAGATATCTATGTAGATTCACTAGGGGTGTGATGAGATCAAAACGTCACGAGATGTCTCGTCGAGGTGAAAATCATCTCGCGAGATCAATATTGCCCAGACATCAGGAGCAGCAGCTCTCCTGACAGAAAACAATACCTAACTGGAAGTTATAAAAGATCACAAAGAAGTCCTGGACAATTTAAAATTGTTGGTTTGACAGCTAATGAAGAAACGGAGCTGATCTGTGACCCATTAATATTACCGCTCCATCCCCCGCCCCCTTCTCCGCTGTGTTACTCGGTGCCGTACATGATCCGCAAATGCATAATAAGTTCATCATAACAGTCCAAAATTATGAAATGCTGTTGCTGGAAACCTGTGCAGACTCCATGAGGTTGTGTATGTGCGCACACTTGTTTAAAGTGCCGGTATCTGTGACTTTGTAACTTTGATTCAGTTGCTGCTTTTTTATGTCTCGTTCTCGTCTCACCGTCACAGATCCATCAGCTGTTGGCTGTGTGTATCATCAGTCAGAAGCCTAACGTGTAGTGCAACGGATCTTTGTATACTGCAGTGGTAAACTTAGCAAAACAAACTCAGTCTGAAACCACAGGGTCCACTGTTAGCCCCAAAAAGTGACGTTCTAGCTCCAGTTAAACGCACCCTAGTTGTTGTCTGACAGCAGGCAAAGCAGAGACACACACTCGCTCACCAACGCACACACACGCTCATCTGTGCATCGTGTTCAACACTATCAAAGCTCATCTGAGAAAAAAAAGACCACAAAATGATGAAATAAGCTATTTCCCTAAATTACTGTAAAATACCAATGTGTTATTGACAAAAATATTTCTTTTGAGTGTTTTAAATATGATGTCCTTACAGAGGATAAGAGTTTGATTTTACTGATGCAGCTCTCTATATCTCAGTCTGTTGTAAACAGTTTTTAAATTACTTTAAAAATAATCTAAATGCTTTTATTATTATTGTAATTGTAGCGATGAGTGCATAGTGTAGTAAAATAAGGATGTGGTAGAATAGTAAAATGAAAGGTTTGATTTGTAGAGCATTAAAGTGTACAGTTTGACTCAGAGTTAGACAAGATAAACTGTGTGTAAGCATTGATAGCTTATTCAGTACAAGAGGCGTTAGTTTAAACATTTCTAAACAGACCTGAATGCTTTGCAATTATGACTTCCAGCCGCATAGAGGACATATTTTCCACTCATATTTTTTTTTTTTTTTTAAAGAAATACGAGTGGAAAATCCCGTCTCGTGTCTCGTGGGCCCAAATCTCCTCTCGTCTCATCTCGTGACATAAGTGTTTTGTCACACCCTTAATATTTACAATGGGTGGAAATCACTAGTGGCTCCATGATACAATATTATTGCATTTTTTAACATTTTGCAATGCAGTAAAGTATTGCAATACAATATATTTTGATATATTGCGACCTATGCCAACTATTTAGCTGATTTAGCATTAGTCTTGCCCTCACATTTGTCGTATTTCTGGAGTATTTTATTTTCTTGTAGCACTTCTTGCAAACCTCATGTGCCATGTCCATCTCATTCATGCCCTGCTTGCATTCCTAATGTCCTTCCCCTGGTGCTGCCATGTTTGTTGTACTAACTTTATCCTGCTCTATGACCATCATCTCTGTCGACCTCACTGGACAAACACTTGTCCAAACAATTAAATTCATTTTTCCATTATCAGAGACTTCAGTTCATATTAGCAATTAATCTAAAAAAATTGAGGCTTGGTGGATAAGACGATACGATATATCAACAAACAAAATATCGCGATACTATGCTGTATCAATTTTTTTTCTCCCACCCCTAATGTTTACTGATGGAAAAGTCAATCGTATGATATCATTTTTCATATAATGAAATAAACTGACTAACACCAGCCACCTATTTGTCAAAATGACATCTCCACAGGCATCCATTCCAGGATTTAAGGTTTTGTGACTCTGTACTATAAACAGTCCTTCACCTATCTGATTCCTTGTGGTCAATCTGTGTGCCATATTCTGAATTTTTATGTCCACATGTGCCAGCAGTCTGAATTCAATTGTATGCAGTGCACTCCGTGATGTTCTCATTCTACTCATCAGGATTAACAAGATGTATAGCTTCAGCCTGCCATCACCATGGGCAACAGTGAGCTGAAAGTAGATAAAAAGGAGAAATGGGAGGAGAAAGGAGGCAGCGAGGGCCAGAGGTGGAAATCAAGGCAGGAAGAGAAGGGGAGGCGTAAAGAAAGAGGAGGACATGAGGAACGAATAAGTAGAAAGATAAGAAAAGGATAGAGGTGGATGGCGAATGGATTGTCTTTGTGAGCAGACTCTGGCATGTCAGCAGTCTCATTTGCATGAACAAGCAGTGAGCAGAGTCAATGAGTCAGCCTCTCTTGACCTTTTCTATCTCTCTCACACGGGCATACAAACACACACAATGTTGCCATGTCTTTTTTATCTTTTAAGACCCTTTCTTATTGTTCAGTGCTCTCACATACTATTCTCTCAGTTAAATATGTCTAACACTTCACACACACACGTACAAAGAATGTAAGCAAGACAAACCCTGTTTTGCCTTTACGCTTCAAGTAAGAGTCAGCAGCTTCAGCTGTGAGGTTAATTTAGATATACCTGGATCAGAGGTTTATAAATCTTTGTGAAGTAACTGAATGACATTTAGTAAGACTGGATTTCTGTCGATATCAGATATGACAATATTTCCTAGCTCATTTTTGACAATACAGATATGGATACCAATATACAGAAGGTTCTGCTTAAAACTCCTAAAACATAATGCTTGCCTTTTATGAAGTGAGGGACCAGCAATGAATTTTCAAATATTGAGTTAATAATTGTAAAAAAAATGAAGATTTCATGCTAATGTTATCTTAACCTCAGTGTAGGTTTTGTTTCACTAACAGTATGTCTACAAAAAGCTGATGCTAAGTTAAATGCTAAATTTTATGTAAATGACCAATGTAATTATCTGTCTACAATAATTTTTTCATAGATTGTCCTTTAAGTTGTAAATATCACCAAGCAATGTTAAACTGGTTAGCCTGTTGAGGAAAATTTTCATAATCTATTAGCACCAAGCTAATGATTTCATATGTACATCACAGTCCATCACTTAGAGCCGTTGATTTTTCTGTTAAGTGACTTTCAAATAGTAATTTTCTAAGAAATTCACATCCCTTACATGCTGAGCAGAGATTTTCACATCCACTGATATCGATAGTAAACTTCTTAAGCTAATGTCTGATGATACTGATGTCACACTAATATCATGTATCCCGTACTAAAAGATAATAGAAAGTGGAAATCCAGAGGGAAATAAGGCAATATTTGAGGGTAAAAACCATATTAGATTACAACCAAGATCAATCAACTCCCAGCTAGCAATATTCTTTGATGCAGAAATTAATTACCAAGGATGCAATATTGTCAGCGTGATATCCGTATCAGCAGATACTAGCTCATAAAGGTGATTACTAGTTTTGTCAGGCATGAATTATCTCTTTATATCTATACTTTTGTAAATACTGGCCTAGATTGGCAGTACATATTGGCCTATATGAGCAGTAAGTTTACTCAACTCCAAGTTTATTTTTAGTCATTATGGTCAGATATGCCCTCTAACACTCTGCCATTCTTTAAATTGATTGTTCAAGGAAGAGTATGCATTGTGTCCATATTGCCCACTCATGTCTGTGCTTATGTATGAGCAATCACAGCGGTTAAGTACTGTATACCTCTTCTGTGCCAGGGCCAGGGAAATGTACCATGTTATTGAGCACTCACACTAGCCAAACAAACTGGACTTTGAGGGTCAAATGTGGTTGGGCATTGTATGGATTTCCTAAAGTGAGTGCACTCTAAGATATTTTTTACTATAAATTACAGGCTGGTTTCTTTTTTAATTTTCTAAGTTGCTGAAAGAAGCACTTCAGTGATAAAGGCTAACTTAGTTTGAGGGGAAAATAAATCTCTCACTTGCTATTGTGAGAGATTCATCTAATTAATTCATCCTGTGTTTACTAATTGTTAACATGTTTTCTTAAAGTTTCGAGTCAAAATCACTGGACCAACAACTAAGCTATATTTAAATATGAATATCTTTACCATATTTCTTATGCAGGTGTTTCGTCAACCCATGTCATTCACCTTGTTTTGTAAACTGATCAAGACTGCACAGACATAGAGAGGGCAGTGGTTTGTCAAAGCCCCTTTTCCTGAGCAAACAAACCATCACAACAGTGATTTATCTACAGCAGATCAAAGGTGGTGCTAATGTCAAGGCTCTTTGTACTCAGGCACACAGGTGCACACATAGACAGACAGGCAAACCTCATTCAGCAGCCCCTTCAAAAACAATAATGAAACACTTGTTAAACAACAAGAAAGAGTTTAAAACCCGGGCTCCACAATCACATTATACTTGCATCATTATCCTAAATCTTCTTTAACCAATATGATGTGGTATGAAAATGTCATTGAAAAGAGCAGGATTTGTAAACACGTGCCTTTCTCACAACTGCTGGTCTGGGCTAAAGCTCCTGCTACGTTTTTGTTCAAACATCCACACATACTGATCACTGACTAATCCTAACCAGAATTCTGACTCTACAACCCAAAGATTTTGTGAACTTTAAAATGCTTACAACCCTGGTATCACAACAGTGGAGGTAGGTGTTGTGATTCATAGGTTTTCTGTCTTATGTCTCATTGTGATATTTTTAAAATAATAAAAAAAAAAAATCAACGTCTAAATTCCACATAACTCAAAAAGTGAGGAACTTACGTCTGGCAACCGATGAAACGCACAGACGCTTGAGTGTCTGCGGATGGCTGAACTCAGGTCAGCTCTGCTCACAGCTTTCATAAACAACTGCCAACAAAAGTGACCTACAAATAAGCAACCTCCGTCAGGTCAGTGGAGCTGGAGAGGTTAAATCAGCAAGTGTGGGTTTGTTCAAACAACACATAACATGATGAAACAGCCTTTTTGCTTACATTACTGTATTTTACATTATTTTTAAGTCTAAATTGATTCAAAACTAATATGTGAGGGAAACAATGAATGAACTGACATAGAAGAGCTGTGACAGTGTAGTCACCCTGTTTGCTGACCAAAGTGCTCACACTAAGCAGGCCCACACAGATGCAATTTGACCTTTTCAGTAGGTCTCTGGAAGTCACTTGCAGTTGCAGAGCTGATGTCTCTGGGCAAAGAAAGGGAAGAAGTTTAACTCCAAATCCACCACAAGCCGCTCAAATACAGACACAAGCCCACACACAAACACACACTTTGCAGCACAGGGGAGTGCTCTTTTGTGGCCTCTTTACCTTGGCCTGTCGCCTTCTCTCTCTGCCCTTTCTACTGAAAATGTCAGCGCCATCTTTCTTTTTCTCTCTCTTTTTTGGTGTCTCTGACCAGGTGGCATAAGATTCATATGGAAAAAATAAAGAGAAAACACAAACTGCTACTCAAATCTGTCGAATGCCTAGTCAGTGGTGTTAGGAGCTAGAGGACTATGCCGGGTCTAACCACTGGTGACACTAAAGAACAGGCTACACAGACCCCTCATTACATAGATGGGAGAGATGAAGAGAGATGATCACAGGGTCAACGCACACAGCAGATATTTGTTGCCATGCCAATCCCACTTTGACAACTTCAACTTAAACACTAAAGTTCAAGCAAACAGCATTACACATCTTGATTGTTACAATAAAGGCTTTAAGTAATAATAAAAATAATAAAACTACTGTGTGCTGCATTTTGACTGAGGAGAAACAATAAGTTCTTTTAAATAAGAAACTTTAACTTTACTTTAAATAATAAATTGGATTTTCCTTTCGTCATTAGAAAGCCTTCCAAACAGATGGCTAACTTTGATCTCTTAGAGTCTGAAACAGAAGACAGGGAAAAGATAAATACACCATTTTTATAGGTGTAAACACATGATTTTAAACTAATTTACTGTCTGAGTAAATAAATGAAGAAGTTGGGAATAACAGAGAGGAAAAAAAGGGTTACTTGGTGATAAAAAAAGTTAGAAGTTGGAAAGCAGCGTAGAGGGAGGTAGAATTACAGTGAATATATACA
The DNA here is from genome assembly GCF_018320785.1 of Cheilinus undulatus. NCBI lineage: Eukaryota > Metazoa > Chordata > Actinopteri > Labriformes > Labridae > Cheilinus > Cheilinus undulatus. Next base: position 25,652,672 of record NC_054866.1, read on the forward strand.
AGAGTGACAGAGAGTAGATGAAAGCCAGAGAGGAGGTGTACCGTAGTGCTACTTGAGGTCTAACTGTGAAGAGGGAAATCCTGCTGCTACTTCTGAGAGTACAAGGACTTGGTTATTATGTGTGTATGTATGCTAGTTTGTGTTGCATTGTCATCTCTTCACATTAATGCTGAAAGAAATCCTAAGATTTGTTCATTTGGCCAAAGCAACACTGAAATAATTAAAGGCTCAGCAGTCCATATGAGAGAATCAATCTGGGTTTTTCATAAAACTGAGAAAGACAGTTGTTGTGTTTACACAGTGATGTTGAGCTTTTGTGGGCAGAAAGTTAGCTAGCAGCCAGTTTACATCAGACAGTCCTGGACCATTAGGATGGCTTCTCCAACTGGTTTAACTACTAGGAAGCACAATACAAATTCTCTTACACTGGAAAGATAACCCTTAGAAATGTCATCCTTTACCCTACCAACTATTTGGTCAGTGGGTAAAGGATTCAACCGAATGGCCAGGGTTACAGTAATGGTTGGTTCTTCTTTTATGTTGTGGAGAAACCCAACGCTATACACAACGCATATGAGTCATTTGATGCATACAGCTTTGTCAGGCCAGGACATGGCATATAAAGTGTTTTTATAAATGTACTTATTTATTTATTTTTGCAAAGTGATGCCCTGCCAAGCCAGTGCCAAGAGCATAAATTGCAGCCACACAAGCTGTGGGACATCACGAAAAAGTCAAACAACTATGTACTGAAGGTGAACTGCACTTTTGTGGCTGGGTTATTATTAAAGATCCTGTAAAGTGACATAGAGTATTTATTTTAGGGTTTTTTATGACAGGCCACTGCGTTAAGAACCTCCCAGCCAAATATTAGTCATGAAAAACACTTCTAAGTTTATAAAATTAAACTTTAAAATCATAGCCTGCTCTAGGTTGGTGTGGGCGTTTCGGTTGAATGAGCTGAGGCCACATCCACTCATGAGAAATACAGTCCTCACAAATAAAAAAAAAATGCTTCTGATCAGAGCCCAGCTGGCCAGCTCTAGCAGAGCAGCGAGACAGAAGTTGGGGATTATGTTTACTGTTTTCTGGTACAAATCTCTGTTAAGATACTTTTATTGACCCGTAGGCCACTGTGGCTGATAGATTTGGGAAATTTACCTCACAATGAAAAAAAAAAAACACAGCATGTAACTGCCTTTTATCTTTCAATGAAGGCTGTGACATCAGCTAACAGACTACACAAAGATGAACAACTCTGTGACTTTATATCGTTGTAATGTTAGGGGTCCGGGGTAATTCTTCATCAACACTGGTGATGTCATGGGCTCAGATGTTTTCCCTGCTCAAATAATACCAAGCCAGAACAGAGGTAAACAACGGTCTACACGGCTTTCCACATTATTATGCAAATGACATTTTTCTCTTATTTTCCTAAATATTAATGCAAATGACAGTCAGATTATTTTTCAAGTCACCAGCCGTTAGAGCATAATTCAAATGTTTTTGAACAAACGTCATAATACTAACCATTATTTTTCCAAAACAAAAACCTCAAAATGCACTGTTCCACATAATTAAGCACAACAGAGTTTTAAAAGATTTTATAGGTCATTAAGAACTGAAAATGGTCATTTGTTGAATTTGCAGCATTAGGAGGTCATATTTACTGAAATCAAAAGCTATTTCAATCAAAAACATCTTCATAGGCAAAATTACATGTTAACATAGGACCTCTTCTTTAATATCACCTTCACAATCGCTGCATCCATTGAACTTGTGAGTTTTTGGAGAGTTTCTGCTGGAATTTCTTTGCAGGATGTCAGAATATCCTCCTAGAGCTGCTGTTTAGATGTGAACTGCCTCCCACCTTCATAGATTTTTAGTTTGAGGATGCTCCAAAGGTTCTCAGTAGGGTTGAGGTCAGGGGAGACTGGGGACTACACCATGAGTTTCTCTCCTTTTATGCCCATAGCAGTCAATGACACAGAGGGATTCTTTGCAGTATGAGATGGTGCATTGTCATGCATGAAGATAAATTTGCTACAGAAGGCACTGCTCTTCTTTTTGTACCATGGAAGAAAGTGGTCAGCCAGAAACTCTCTATACTTTGCCGAGGTCATTTTCACACCTTCAGGGACCCTAAAGGGGCCTACCAGCTCTATCCTCTGGCCCAAAACGGGACTCCGCCACCTCCTTGCTGACGTTACAGCCTTGTTGGGACATGGTGGTCATCCACCAACCATCCAATACTCCTCCATCTGGATCATCCAGGGTTGCACGGCACTCATCAGTCAACAAGACTTTTTGAAAATGAGTCTTCATGTGTTTCTGGGCCCACAGCAACCGTTTTTGCTTCAGAGCATTGGTTAGAGGTGGCTGAATAGTAGATTAATGCACGACTGCAAGCCTCTGGAGGATCCTACACCTTGAGGTTGGTGGGACTCCAGAGACACCAGCAGCTTCAAATACCTGTTTGCTGCTTTGTAATGGTATTTTAGCATCTGCTCTCTTAATCCGATGAAATTGTCCATCAAAAACCTTCCCCATTATGCCTTTATCTGCACAAACCCATCTGTCCTCTGAATCAGCCACAAATTTCTTCACTGTACGATTATCATGATTAATTTTTCATGAAATATCTAATGTTTTCATTCCTTGTCCAAGGCAGTACACTATTGGACACTTTTCGGCAGCAGAGATCCTTTTTCTTTCCCATATTGCTTGAAACCTGTGGCCTGCTTAATAATGTGAAAAAGGTGCATTTTGAGGTTTTTATTTAAAAAAAAATGGTTATCATTATGAAGTTTGTTCATAAACATCTGAATTATGCTCTAAAGGCTGATGACATGAAAAATATTCTATTATTTGCATAAATATTTAGGAAAATAAGAGAAAAATGTCATTTGCATAATAATGTGGGAAGCGGTGTAAACCCAAAATTCAGTCACATGTAGATCTCAGTGTTTTCATGTTTACACACAAAGTTTGGATTTCCCTTTACAGGGACTTAAAATATGTGTTAATGTTCAACCAATGGTTTTAAGTACCTTTAAGTACATTTATTGCGCCTGTACTTTTAAGACATCATTGTGTCAGCTAATTCAAATTGGTCAGCTGAGCTGTAAATTCAAAGTTTTGACACATGCAAGCCTGCAATAAGAAAAGCAAAGCATCGCAGGGGATGCCAAAAAGAACTGCAAAAAAATAGTCCATTATTTAATTAGTTGTGCAGAAGAGAAAATACGTCCTACAGTCATTTACGCTATTTTTCCAATCAAAATCCATGTATTTGCCTACTCTATATTAATAAATATATTATTTTTCACAAAATATTATTGACTTTTAGGTAGAGATGCACACAGATGTATCAGTTCAACATTGGTATTGGCCAATATTGTCCCTTTTGACAAACAGTGGCCACTGGTAAATGATGTTGTATGAACAGATATCAGTAGCAGATCTATTTTACCCTATCAATTTAATGCTAGCATTCAGCACACCTGACAGCTTATTCAGGAAAGAGGGTTATTATTGAGCAGAGGATGTAATCTGTCATCACTTTTTACAGTCAAACATGAGAGAAAATGTTGGCATTGTTGGAGTGTTACACCAAAGTGATGGAAACATCAGCATTGGTACTGACCATCAGCTAAACTGTTATTTTAAACATAAATATCCTTATCAGCCTATTTTTGGTGCATTGCAATTGGTTAATTAATCAAAACAGAAAAAAGGCACATAACAAAAATATGATCTGCTGAACTGGTCTGAAGATAACGGATCCTTTCTTTCTTTTTTTTTTCAAATACAGTCTTACTTGTTTGAGAGTATGCTATGCTGTCTGTGGATTCTAAGTGCCAGGGCAAAGACCAGTGCTAACAGTGTTACAACAAGGATGGAAAACATGACATGAAAGGCGTTTTAAACCTGCCATCTGCCTTTGGCTGCAGATCTGTGGTGTGGTTCATTAAAGTCTTTAAGCTCTGTATGATGAATAACAATAGAGCCTATTTGAGGAAGCTATCTCACTGTTTGGTAGGAAAATCTGTCATGTACATCTATGAATTGGCACAGCTGTTAAAAAAGTAGATTAAAAAAGACAACCCAAAGGGAAGACAATGACTTGCCTCAATAACCAAATTATATTCTATTTTTCACATTAACTTTTGCTAACATTGGTAATTTGGTCATTCTCAAAACTTATCAGATCTCTACCAGTGTTAGCACTGAACCATAGCTATACATAGGCTAAACCATTAAAAAGCACAAGAAGGGAAAAACCACGGCTATGTTAAAATCTCCACAAATAGTTATTCTAAATTGTCAATATGTGTTCACATAAAAGGCTTTTTTATATGTTCAAATTAATTAAACTATATGTCTGGAACCAAATTATTTTTGGTGGGCCAATGGTTGCACATCTGATCAAACTGTCATTATGTGTCACTAATTTGTAGCCAAGATTTTTCCTGCTACGGATTTAAGACAATCCTAACTGACACCCCCACACACTAAACCATACATCTGCACACTGATCACTCTGGACTGCTTAATCTCCTCTCTGTCAGTTCTGTTTAGCATCAGGGTGTTTAGGACTGACACTGGGAGCCTGGGGAGACCATCTGATCAATAAAGAACTGGATATAGCATACAACTCGGACTGATTGATTGTTTCTGGCAAATTGGAACTCATTCAAACCACAAACCTTCCATGCAACAGCATCACAGGCTCTGGATAGTGTTGCAATGTATGTTTGAAAAGAACTCAGAATAGACAGAGATTAAAAATGCTTTCAACAGCCTGATTTTGGTTAACTGGGTTAAAAGTAGGCAACAAAGCTGATAACCTCTCAAGACCAATAAAAAACTTTCCCAAATTAGGCTCTTCATTCTTGATAGGGAGGACAACCTCATTCAAAACCTTTAACTGCATTTCAGTTTACTAAGCTGTTACTCTGACAGAAATGATTCTCTGTGTTATGTGATAAACAGCAGAATGGGAGAATCTGTTGGGAGGTTGTCTTACCTTCTCTTTGGTGCCTGACTGTGTGGTATCAGGCCTGGTACGGATGGTAAACGGGGATGCAAGCCTAAGGAGGATGCCCTGGAACGAAGGCTCCATCTTGGGTGAGACAATCTCAAAACAGTCCCTGAATGAGAGGCTTCGGTGAGGCTCAATGCGAGCCTGTCTCCTCAGTCCCTCTCCAAGCTGAAGTAGCTCCATGCGAGGCCCGAGGACCAGGTGAAACGGAAAGGCACGGCAAAATGTGGCCAGACCAATGCGCAGATCACTGGGGTTGGTGGAGAGTGAGAGGGGGGGTCTTTTAGTGCTCAAAGAGGCAGCATTTGGGAAGGATGAGAGGGAAGGTGGACAAGTCTCTGTGATTTGGAAGGACAAGCAGACTGTAGGAACAGAGGTTGGGAAAGGAGAAGGAGGGGATGGTGATGAGGAAGGTGAGGCAGTGGGGGATGCAGTTGGCGTTGGGGTTGTGGAGTCACCATCTGCATGTTCTGTATCTTCATTAGGTAATAAGGGAGTAAGAGGTGGCACTTCTTCCACCTCAACTTCTGAATGAAAGATCCGCCTGGCAACAGCTCTAATCAGCCCGGGCATGACTAATCCAACAACAGGGGCTGGGTTGAAACAATGAAGAAGCAGCACCTTGCCTCTCCAGTCTCTTTCTCCTTGTCCTCCAACTTTGTCCAATTTTCTCCTCCCAGTCTCCTCCTCTTGGGGATCCTTGCACTGGAAGGATGGACTCTCAGATGAGGCACGGCGCCCTGTAGAGGTGCGAATGTGTTCCAAAATGGCATCAAATCCATTAAAGAAGTCCTGGAGGTTGCCGCCTACAGCCCGTAGCACTCGTTCATTTTCTTCAAAGCAAAGGCCAAAGAACTCTTCTCCAAAATGCTCTCGCAGCTCACAGAATGGTACTCCTGAGACAGCAAGGATACAAAACACCAGTGAAAATGAAGCATAATTGGACTTTTTTAGCAATAAGAACCAGTCATCAGTCTTCTAGACAGTGGACTATATACACCATAGCCACCTGGCCTGCTTGAATGCAATTGATTTGTGTCTTTGAGTATTTTTTCTGAAAGAAGATATCCAAGCTTGATCCATTACATATTTTTAACATACTGTATAGCATGCATAGAAACCAAAGAGTATTAGTCTTCCAATTGATTTAGCATCAAAACCTAAGCCAGGTTTAAAACAGACATCAATAAGCATAAAGACTTCTTGTCACATGTCCAATGACTGAATGATAATTAAAAAAACTGGATAAAATGATTACAGGAATTTGAGATTGGCATTTAATTAGCAAAACATGACACCACAAGCTGCAAACAATAAACCACAAATAGAGGTAAAACTTCAAACGTGTTCTTCACTAAAGCCAGTTACATTTAATAGATGGATTAAAACCAAAACTGAAGGAAAGTATTTGGTGCACAGCAGGTGTGCTGGCATAGTGACTGCAGTGCCTAAAGGCTTAAAGGTCACTTCACTCATAGACACATGCTGTGCAATGTGCCTGTTGAAAACTGAACTCACAAGCTCAGATCAGTTATCCGTGACGCACAGCACTTAGAGCAAGACACACACAGGTGAAAGAGGACAGATAAGAGTGTGATATAGACAGCAAGATTGGTCTGGCGTCAGTGGTGACGTGGGAAATATACCTATTATATCTGTTGGGGTGAAGAGGGGGCAAATCCTTTCAATAAAGCTTTCAATTTATCACTTGATTTGTGCTCTGTTTCTGAACGGGGAACTTGAGCTTTGGTTGCTGACTGAGAAAATACAAATATGAAAGTGGCCAAAAGGGGTTTACTTTGACAAATGTGCACAAAGACGGAGCTCAGACAGTTGCTCGAACTGAAAGGAGACAGTTGATGTGGTTTGGGAACAGATGCTTTTATTGGCAGGGAGGCCTCCTGGATGTCTCTGTGACTCGATTTCAGGAGAATCCAAATGGGAAGCAATCCCTGGGCATGTCCAGGAAACGCTGCAGGGATTACATCCCCCATCTGGCCAGGGAACACCTCGGGATCCCCTAAGATAGAAGGACTTGAATACATGAATAAGGGGAAGGATGTATTTGATACCTGCTACTAGAGATGCAGTGGTCTGACCTGCCAATATCAATGATTCTTTCTTTAAAAACATATCATGGACAGCAAGAAGATTTTTTCATACCTTGTCTTTAATGAATATGTTCATAAAAACACTGACTGTTAATTAACTTTTATTAGAATAAAACTTGAAAACTGCACCCACTTACATCACCGTCTCTCAGAAAAAAGTATTTTTTAAACACGCTGACATGTAGGGATGCACCGAAAATTCGGCCACCGAAAATTTTCGGCCGAAAATGGCCCAAAAGTGCATTTTCAGTTTTATCACCGAAACAACAAGGCAGAGGTTGTGATGACGCAAGCAAAAACCGTGGCCAGCACACGCTTGGATCAGTGGTTCTCAAATAGGGGTACGCATACGTGAAGGCACTCCAGGGTGTATGTGAGATTTTAAAATATATGCTGGCTATATAAGAAAAATAGCACCTTTCTTTGCACGTCAGGAGTGACACGATTTTGCGAGTATATTACATTCTAAAATCACATTCGTGCTGCGAACATCTGTGGTGTGTTTTCTCTGTGCTCTGATAAATAGTGATATTTATGGGACCGGAAGATAAAAGGAGGTTTGTTCCTCTCTGTTCCTTCTCTCCATGCGTAGCGCGGCACTTTTACGCACAGCCAGGAGGTAAGTGCCGTTTTGTTTCACTGTTTCATTCACTGTGCCAGCCAAGTTTGTAAGAGGAGAGACTGACTTTTCATTCATTCTATGTCAAATATGATCAATAATAGTAATAAGATAGGGCACAGCTGAGGCTCTCTGTGAGAGGAGTTAACTCACCCACAGCACACAGATTGGCTCACCTGTTTGTGTTCCAGACTGGTCAGAGGAGTAATTTCACAGAGCTGGTTGATCTGGAGCATTTATAAGTTGTATGTCTGAGGTTAGAGGAGACTGTGTTGATAAGTATCTCACTAGACTTAAGTCCCGTTAGTTTAGAAACAGCTCCAGCTGTACGAGTAGCACATTTACGTTCACATGGACATGTCGGGCTGCCTGCTGCCTGTCTCCCTCAAAAATACAAGAACTGACAACAGGCAGATATGAGTGTGTGATATGGTGTTGGAGAGGAGGACGTTTTTGTTCCTCTGTCTGCCTTAAAAATCGGCACCACCACCATGTGCGCTCGTTGGAGTTAAACTCTGAAAAATTATCTGCAGCAATGTCGCACTGCAAAATGATGTTGCTGGTTTGGAAGCTTGCATTGATTAGCTACAGGTTAATGTAAATATTTTGTGTGAATAATTTGCATGAAAAAATTGCATCTGGAGTGTAAGGACTTAAGTTTATAAAGTGGAGTGTATATTTTGTAGGTTATTAAATGTAATCACCCTAAAACCCCCTGAGTCTCCCCCATGGTAGGATGGTTTGACCCACACTGGAACATGCCTGTCAATCACTGTATTCACAATCTCTCCATTCATAAAAAGGTTAATAATTTATTTTTTTGTGAAGAAATGCTGATCTATAACTAAGTTCCTGGTTTCAGTTTGAGAAGAGATCTTTATTATGATCCCAAAAAGGGGCCCTAAGCTGTCTTTTTATAATTTTTTAATTATTTACAGGTTTTTAGTTCTTTCTAGCTTTATGTTTTTATTTTCAAATAGTTCCAGAGAGGCCACTGCAGCTGGGCAGTGTTTTGCACACTTCCAGGTTTAAATGGTTTTATGCCTTTCCACTCACAGTTTTCACTACACTAATTTGAATTCCCACATTTAATGATGAGAAGATTTGCCATGAATTAGTCATGCATTTTTAATATTTAATTTTTTTTTTTTTAAATCTAATATTTGTAATTTGAAAGTATTTATCAGTTGCAAAGTTTGATAAATCAGACGGATGTCACAGCACTGTTTAATGTCTTTTTCTTTGGCCAAAAAGCTTTGCGCTGTTTAGGGGGTACTAGGCTGAAAAAATACTTCTAAGGGGGTTCATGACCGAACCACTGATTTAATGTATACATGAGTGCTGTCAAGTTACACATTTTATTTTGTATTTAATTTTATTTTATATTGTGCATTGTTGGAATGAAGTGCTTAATAAATATTTACATAATTTTGTAATTTATTTATTCTTTGAAGCATTGATATTAATTTATGCAATTGCAATTGATTTTAGTGAGGTTAGTACACAGTCATAGCCATAAATGCAATGGTACTAATAATTGGCATAATAATTTATTTCAGTGTTTCGGTGTTTCGGCCTTGGTTTCCTCATTTTCGATTTTCGGTTTCGGCCAAGAATTTTCATTTCGGTGCATCCCTACTGACATGTATTAAAAAAGGAAGGATGCATGATATTATCAGCCCTATATCGGTGTCGGCAGATTTTAGCCATAAAGGCGACTGTAAATTTTGGCCATATAAACTATTAAATTAGAGTTTTAGGCTGGACCAACAGACCTATGTCAGCTGAAGCCTTTTTCTTTCTTTATCCTCATTCTTTAATATTTAAAGTGTGTTTTAAGGAATAAAGTTTGTTTATTTGTTCATCCTCAAACCTTTAAGTGTGTTCAAAGGACTAAAGTTTAAGGCCTTAAAAAAATATTTAAATATCTGTATCGATATCAGTATCAGCTAAAATTAATCTTTAAATATCGGCATATTGGAAACAGGCAAAAATCTAATACCATAATAAAATCAATGAAACTACAACATGAATTTAGTTTCTGTATTAAAGTCATGCCTAGAAAGATTAAAGTGGCCAAACTGACAGTCTCTTTATCCATTGTTGTTTAATTTAAATGATTAATAAATAAAATCATAGAAAAAAGAAGCTGATAGCTTCACTTTTCCAGCCGTATTCTCCCTGATTTCTACAGAACTTGTGAATTATCCATCAAATATACAATAATTCTCTGTATCACATAGCTATTTCTTGACTTCTTTTACCTGACTGCCTCTCTCCTTCTTGCTGCATCAATAAATAGTATTTGTGGTTGTAAAGAGTCCTGATCTTGTTTCAAATCTGCTCACTATCTATATTAATAGATACTATTTCTACTAAGTGGTAAATATAACTGAAACTCAATCATTTAAATGACACTTTTACATGCTGAGGCCTTATCATTTTTCATCAGCAGGGCCAATCAGGTGGAAATCAGTCAATTACGGTCAACCACAGAGCTATCAGTTAACCTCTGTTTGCTTCACCATCATGGCTCACCATGCTTTCATTCATTAGCATACATGAGGAACGTAGAGAAAGACTGGCAGTGGAAAGGATGATTGGCAGGGAAATACAAAAGAAGGAAAAACAGAGTGAAGGCAAAACTGATGAGAAAAAGGACAGAGGAGTTAAACAAGTTGAACAGTTAACAGCAAAGGCTTTGCACAGAAAACAAGGACTAAAAGGAGGTAAGAGACGGTAGATAGAAGCAGGAGGAGATCTTAGATAGAACAGAGGGAGGACAAAGCTGTACAGCGTGACTCACAGGGACAGCGTGTCTGTGTGTTTTTCATGATAGGCCGTAGAGACTTTGTAAGCCTCGAGAGTGAGTCATACACTGTTTGTGTGTGTTTAAGCATTTGTAAATAGCTGTGTATTTGTGTCTGAGTTTATGCAAACCACCTAGGCCATGATACTGTCTTTCCTTTTTTTATTAAAATTTTCTACAATTTGTTTTAAGAGGTCCAGACTCTAGAGGATAACTGTGCAATACTGTGAGTGTTAACGCATACACACTTCAACAACAGTGATCAGTGAAGAGCAGGCAATGGGAAGAAACAAAAGAATCAGTGTATGCATTTGCGATAATGGATAGTCAGAGACTGGGGGGAGAGAGTGGAGAATGACACAGGCTGGACCTAAACCCAGGCCACCTGCTTTGACAACAACATCATACTGGCGCCCCAAGCATTGTGTCTTGTAAAAGAAATAACATGTTACAGTAAAATTGATCCAAAACAACAAAGGCAAAAAAGAACCATAAACACACCCCTCCACACCACACACACAGTTAAATACACACACATTGTTCTGTTCACAGTATACTTACCCAGAATGGTTGCCATATATTGCAGGATTTGTAAGACATCTTCCTCTGAGCCAGAACTTTCAAGGAATGGGCACTTCTCCTCTCGTCTCTCTCTTCTTCTCTCCTCACTAGCAACCTCCCGACACCTGTCAAGACCCAAACAACAATTTACATTATATTGAGCTTCCACCTCCAAATTTTTTAAGGATTTCTCTTAGAGAATGCAGAGCTTTTTAGCGCTGACGGTTATTTTAAATGGTAGACTTTGCAACCAGAAAGAAAAGGCTGCTGCTGGTATTTTTAGTGCAGTAGGGCAGTGAACTCGATTTACATGGATAGACACAAAGTGAGGATGGCATACTGTGAATATTTTTGTGTACGAAGGGTGGCCTGGCAGTTTAATATTCCTTTGCAGGTTCATATTTGTTGTACACTGAGCAGATCCAGTGCTGGACCGAAAGACAGGCAAACAAGCTCAAGGTCAACTAAGCAATGGTTATACAGGGGTAGCAAATGAGGATTTTTCTTGCTTCTCCATACTGACTTATTTATTCAGTCTTGGTATCAGACTAAAAATCCTCTGGTCACAGGCTTTATTGCATGATTTCACTAAAATTTTCCCTTTTTCGATTTAACATTATTGAGATACTTTGTATGTATAAAAACTGGCAAGGATGATCATATAAAAAGTGTATAATTATTCAGATGCCACACAGATTAAAGTATTACCTCTGCTAATGCTCATACTAATTTAGTCGTTTAATCAGATCCCCAATGAGACATACAGAAACCACAGAAGACTCGAATGTGTGTCAAATATGTGTGTCAGGTAATGCTGAATATACACCATGCAGCAGTTCAGTCTCCACAGATCAAGGAGACAATGTGTAATGGAGGGAAAAACAAAATCCCAGCAGTAAAAGAAAAATCTGAAGATCTAAAAAAATGCAGCATCTATATTTGTATGTAGTATATGCTTTATTGACATTGTTGGGACGTGTTGTGCCTGCTGAATCATCCCTCACTTCTGTTGTTTTGACAGAAAAAGGACATCTGAACAAGAGTTGAAAGAGCTGGGGCTGGGTCTGAGCCTGTGTGCTCATATATATACCAAGGGCAGACAAGGAAGTAAGAAAAACAAAGGCAAAGGGGAGAAAACAAGTGACAGAAGCAAGAAAAGAAACCAGAAGGTAGACAGCAAGTCAGTTTTGGGGATGAAGGAGAGCCAGAATCAGTAAGAGTATGAGCAAGTTAAAAACTCAGTTATACCTGATCTCTTGTTGCTTGTAGTATTGGAGAGTTCGTTGTAGAGCCTCCTGAACAGTCTGTGTCTGCAAGATGAAGAAGGCGAAAAAATTAGACCAAAAAATATGCATCTGAGTATGTGATCTGTTATGCATGTATTTATTAGAGCATGAGTATGTGGTTGCATTTATTACACCTAAAGCATCAATACTGCAGTACAGTGTTTCCCGTAGGTTTAAAGCTTTGCGGGGGGGTGTGCAGCGGGACACCAACACAAACACTTAAAGGAATTATGGTGTGATTCTAAATCACCAATCACTTAAATTCCAGTGGCATAAAGGCCTCCCCACATGCATATGACTCTGACAACTTATAGATTTTACAAATAAATAACCAAAAAATTATTTAGGTAACTGTTTATTGTAACATACAACATATTTATAATAGGTAAGATTATTTATTTTGGCAAATGTTCTTTAGGAGGATTGATTGTCCTCCACTGACTTTATCTACTCATTTTCTCGCTCTTCTATATTATTATCCCCTTCAGTATTATTATCCACACACATTGCATGTCTCTGGCTCCTCCTGTTGTCTCTATGCCAGTGTGATCTTCTGTCAATACTCCTTTAAAAAGGTTGATGGTCAGGTGACCCGCGGATGGGACGCTCTGTCATAGTCTGTCTAGGAACCAACCCCCCCCCCCCATACTCACAGCTCACCTGCCCCCACACACCTGTGAGGGACTGTGTGTATTTCTGCCTGCTGTGGTGAGAAGATCAAGAGGGAGTTGGTGCGGACATTAGCCCAACTGTCGCTAATTAACCACGTTTCCCACCGGTTTGTCAGTTTGTAACATGATATACGGGGGATTGCAGGATTTTCCTGCATTACAAGTGTCAGACTTGCTGTGAGAATTTAATAAACTGTGCGCAATTGCTGCAATCTCGCGCCAAAATCCAGCGCTCATTTAACTATCTCGGACATAAAACAAGCGGGGCATCACAAACTTTAGAGGATAAATCAGTTGCATTGGAGAACTCTCTCTCATGATACTGAGTCAAAGCATCCTAACAATCATTAGACCCCAGCTCTGACACGGAGAGGAGGGGGCAGGGCTTTCTGGTCAGTGAGCATGTGGGTTTGCTCAGCTCTGGTCATGGAGTCAGAGGGAACGAGCAGAAAACAGGGACTCAGAAATTACATACATTCATGTAAACAAGAGGCAACATAAGGCTATTTAGTTTGTTTAATAAAGGGACCAGACCTGCTCTATAGCAAAGGTATACTTAAATGACTTTTGTTGTGATCTGGTGCTATATAGAAAATACAATAAAATAAAATTGACTGTCGCTCAAGGGGGGCGGGGGGTACCAGGGCACCCCCCCTAATAGAACTGAAGGGGAAACACTGCAGTAATTCAGTGCACACCTGGGCTACGTCTGCAAATGGAAAAGTAACACCTGAGTTTCTACTGCAACAGAGACTCACTATTATGTAATAGGCCTTTTAAACAGAAAATATCACTGATGTTTGCCCCAACAAAGAGTAATATATTTTTCATTGTATAATACAGTGCTTAACAAATTTATAGACCACCACCCAAAGTAAGGTTTATGCCACAGCTGCCCTAAATTAACAGCATTGGTAATTACCAAAATCATTTTATATCTTTCTGCAATGGTTAATACACCAATATGAAGAAGCTCTTTAACCCAAATGATATTTTTAATGCTAAAATATCATTGTTATTGTTATCCATGAATTTTCAAATTTACTGATTTACAAAAAAACTGAAAAAATAGTAAAGCACATTAACATTTCTTGATTAATATGTCAAATTCTAGTTATTTACTTGCATTCCTGAACAGAAAAATGAGTTTTAGTGGTTGAATGTTATGCTTGATTCATTTCTGACTCCTCAGAGAAGCCCAGTGAGCCGGCTCAAATTTGGACATAAAAAGGTGAATTCAGTTTGAAATTCCTCATTCCTGTTCAAAATGGTAAACGTGGAGAGCTCACTGATAATGAAAGAGTCCGCATTAAAGCACTTCATGATGTTGGATGGTCTCTGAGACAGGTGGTCTAATAAATTTGTTAAGCACTGTACATATTTTTCACTTGAAGGTCTGCAAAGTTGTCAGAAACATTAAAAAAAAAGCACAAATACACCAGTGAATCGTCTGTGTTTGTGTATGCATAGCTGGCGTATTTCATGTTTCTGACAGCTTAAGCTGTAGAGGGCGGGCCCGAGGTGATTATCTGTGATGTGGCTCGAATGCAACGCTGTAGCGACAACGCAAGAACACAGTGTGCCAGCTGGAGAGGTCAATCTGAGTCCGCTGCCCACTCCGGACAGATACAGGAATGATTTTGTGTGGTTGTGTGTATGTTTGTGTGTGCGTGTTTGTGCAATGAGACAGGGAGTAAAGAGAGAGATAGACTATTGAGTTGTGGAGTTGTAAAGCAAAGAGGTTAGACAGTGAGACGTGAGAAAGAGAGAGAGGGTGTGTTTGCTTTCAGAGGATTCATCTAAGCACGTTGGTACGTTTTTTTTAATAAGCGAGTATTGTTCTTTTACTACAAAGTTAAGCAAGGTTTTTTAATGTAGTATTCATATATGTATCATCATTATTACAGAGAATATTGCAGCTTAAAACAATGCCTGTTGACACAAAAATATTTCCATTATAAGCCACTGCAAGCCTTACATAAGAAAGAACAGGATGCTATAAAAACCTGATGGCTAAAGGGAACACTCAGTGGGTCAGATTTTCAACCTGTTTCTCAGATAAAAAAAAATATACTCCCCTCTTGTATGTATAGTTCAACAAGGAAAACGTTTTTCTCATGACCATTTTCCACCATATCTTTGTTTCAGCTACTCATTTACCACCAAAAAGCCTGCATTTTACAGTGTTTTTACAGATGACCTAACCCATAAGAACTGTTATCAGCTACTCACAAATGCAAACACACTGTATACATATATCATCATTAGTCTGCATTGTTGCCATCACTTGCATGTTTACTGTTCACACAAGTCGATACCCATCACACATTAATCTCCCAGAGTCACAGAGACATGCCTTGATGCTAGTTCTGGTTTCCAGCTATTGAAACTCGTCTGTTTTCTCATGGTACAAGACTAGTGCTACACTAGGTTTAGGACACTTTCATCCCCTTTTATCTCTTTCTGTTTTACTGTCGTCTTTATTTAAACCACTCTGTCTCTCTTGTTTGCTCTGTTTCTTTACCTTGGGAGGGGAGCAGAACCTCACCAATACTCACCTCATTCCTATTGCCCTGTTGCTCTGCATAGCTTTCTTTCCCTGTAAAGTTCAGTCATGCTTCTCTCTGCTGTGTGTGAACCTGCTTTTCCTATGTGCCTCAGGAATGAATCCCTCTGTCACAAACAGATGCACAGTGGACCAACTCCTTCTTGGCTCTGCTAAATGCAGCCTTCTCTTGCAAATCAACATCCACATGAACTGATGAGTTGTATGGTCACAGAGCAGTGGATGCTATTGCTTTAGCACAGCTGGTGAGATGCCACCACTGCTTAAGAAAATAGAAACTCATACACCAGATGAGACCTGGCAGATAGTCCCAGCGTGAGACATCAGGCCTCACTGAAGTAATAAAGCAGGTACATAAACAAAAAACTGTCCGAGCAGAAGTGGTACACTTAAGGGTTAGGGAGGAATATCTTCAGATTTAAACATTTTAGTATACAAAATGCTACTTATAAAGAGTAAAATCAACCACCCAACTTACACATTTGATGACATATAAAATACATTTAGGTTACTTTGGCACATGATGAAATATTTTTGACATTACATAAAAACAATTAATTCATAACTGTTGTCTAAACCACTTAATATTCAATTGTATGTGTTACTGCAGACAAGCTGTTCAGTTACAGCATGTAATAAAGGTTGCTATGAAGTTTTTATATCAATATTCTAAAAGCATGATAGAGCAGCATAGCATTCATTGCCCACGTTTGTCTTTCTCTTATTTCCCTCCTCAACCAATGTGTGAATTAACTGTACAGTAGCAACTAAATTGAAACTAGTTAATGTGAAGGTAGTTGACAGCTACAGTCAGCTTGAATTGGCTGGCTAAATGGTGTGAATGTATGGCTAATGTATCCACAGTTTCATCTTGATCAAATGTTTGTATGCTTAATGTTTAGGCAATTTATTGTTCATATAATATAATGTATGTATTATTGAAGCATTTGGGGCCATCTGAGGTAATGTGTTTATTAAATACATGTTCATATCACAATGACAATAAAATATGACTCACTATGCACCCACACCTATCTGTGCCCTTTCACTGTATGTCTTGACCTCACTTTCTTGTATTCACTATGGGAAAAAGCTAAAAATAATCTCGAAAGCATGGCTTTCTGCATATGTATTTTTCCTGTTAGATGGAGGCCTGGCTTTACCACTAGAACCCCCGGCATTCTAGCACCCCCTCCAAGCACCACCAGCGGTCTGTTAGACCGTCAGATGTAGTTTCATTATTTACCATCAGAAGCAAGCTGGTAATTAATATTTTAATGCAGTTGCATGAAATTATGGTAATGCTATGGAGTAGAATTGGTCACATTAATGTCTTGTATCAGTCTACAGTGTTTCTTGTGTGTTTTTTTTCTGCTTGAACGTATCTGTACACAAACATAGCTAAATGATAGAATGAACAGAGCAAATTAATTACAAAACTTGGGAAAACAAAAAAACAACATTAAAGGAAACAGAAATAGTGCAAAAGTTTCTGCAGAACTGCAAAAACATCAGAATAACAAATGGATTCGTGAACAAACTAACAGACAGAAGAAGGTTCCGAATCAGGACCTTGGAGAGCGCCGCGGCACTTAGGGCACATACTCAGGGCAGAAGCTTTCAGTCCTAACAGAGCATTTCCCGCAAACAGGTCAGTGCCTTTGCAGGAGAGGTCTTATTGTTAATAGTGACAAAAGGGGTTCAACTTGGCAACAGAGAGATCCTACAAGCTTTCCTCAATATGGTGTACCTCTGCCATGACAAGCAGTCCTGTATGTGCTGCAGCATTATGTTGTCAGGTAAGCACGAGAAAGCACTCACAGCGTGGGCTCAGCACTCATGGCTTCCCTGTGCTTCCCCCAATCCCCCTCTGTGCAACATGTATCGTTATGTATCCTGATTTCAGTGGGGATGAGTACTGAAACCCAGTACAGACATGGTACCAGAATACAGCACAGATATCAATGCTTTGTTTCAGTACTTGCCACGCAATGTTTTGTTTTTTATGGGGGGGGGGGTTGTCTGGAAAATTGGCTCTGCTCTGCTAGTCTTGTCTACCTGTGACCTTGATGCATTTATTTTATGAGTCGTCTGTGGCGCAGCGCCTGCATATGATTTTTGTTTATACCTCTTCCATAAAGAAGTTACATCCAATTCCTTTTCTTATTCCGTTTTCTGCTTTTAAGGATATTTCTCAGAATCATTTACGACACTTATCACTACCAAACTTTCAACACAATTGTTTTCCCTCAAAATTATTGAATCAAGCACTGTTATCCGAAAAACCCAAACAATACCAAACCCTAGATTTCAGCACTGCTCTGTGTGACAGCGAGGGTGGTAGATGGTATAGATGCTCAGAAATCTGGTGTGCTTCATTGGACAACCATAAGCAACACAATATATATACAAAACACAGATCTAGGAAAAGTCATGTACTGATGGGCTTGTAGTTTTTTATTTAAACAAATTTATTTGCATCACAAAATTCCAAAAGGCCAGTCAGACCATCTTAGCCGTTCTAGTGTTAATGTTCAAGCTTTCAAACCTTTGTGATCCAGGCAAAAGCAGCTAAACCAGAAGCTTACAGTGGCAGTAGTGGCAATTTGGTAAATGAATAAAATGATTTTGTATTCAGGAAGGACATGTCTTGCAGGTATAGTATAAAACATTTAGAACTACAGATAGAGACATAAAACTAGAGCCTTAAGTCTTGACTGGTCTCACAATTTAATTTAATTACCGTTATCAGGCTAATGGTTCAATTTGATTTGATATCACGATTCATCATGATGCATCATTTTTCATATAAATTGCACATGACTACCTTTATCTTCAGCAGAGGCGAGCAGTCTCATAAACAAAAACTCCTAATGTCAATGTAAATGTATTAACAAAAAGTGTTTTGTTTTATAATTTTACTAAATGATACTAATAGTACAAACATTTAAAATGATCAATATTCTTCTCTTAGTTCAAAAAAAGGTTTGCATAAAAAATAACAGCTTTTAGAAAGGGTTTATATTAGGCCTGTTAATATAAACGCCTTAACGCTCGTGATTAATCCGGAAGCTTAACGCATTAAAAAAATCATAACTCAATCTAAGTTTGACCACAACTTCCTCCCATAGTCCTCCTGCACGGATGTTTACATCCCGGGGTTGAAAAGGTTAAAGGCGGGTCAAACACAGCCAGCAGTGATGAGTGAGGAGACAGACCCAGGTCTGCTTCACAGCAAATTTCGATTTAAAAAGTTGCCCAATGGAAGTCTGGATGAAACAAAAGTTGTGTGTACATACGGCAGAGATGAACTGTCTTTACACGTAGCACGAGTCTGAAGTACCACCTCCGGGCAAAACACATCTTTGCTAATGTTAGCAAACATTAGCAACAACAACAACACAGGATCAAGCCATGATAGCTAATGTTGCTAATGTCAGCAAAGATGCTAACAACAACACGGGATCAAGCCATGACGTCAAGCTACACCGGTGCAGTCCAGCATACCTGGACTTGTCCCCAAAACAACAACATCTAAGCTAACTAATGCAATCGCTAGTGGGTCACCAGAGACTGCAGACCATCGACATCGTTGACGATGTTTTTGTGTGTTGCAGATGAGTCCACTATGTGCTGATCACTATAGAGTAGATAGCGAGAAGGGAATGAGTGTGTGGTTTCAGACACAGCCCATGTTTCTGTCAGCTGTGTGCACTCTGCACACTATTGAGCATTTCCATGTTCTTACAGCAGCCTTGCTTGACACAGGAGTTGATTGGTTGAGTAGTGTCATATGTGACTAGTCCTACAGCAAAGATGGACAAAGCTGCGTCATTTACAATAGTCTATTGTTGAAATGCGTCCGTCTGTCACAAGGTGACTGCAACAATGCAGAATTGTTCATGTCTGCATCACGATGCATCATGGAAAAGATTATTTTCAACAACACTAATAGAAACTGATTCCTCGTCTTTTGTTTTCATCAGAATGTATATTGTTATTGCAATATGAATTGATATCACCCATCACGAATTCCTCTGATATTGTACAGGCCTAATAAGCAGTGTTTTGAGTTATGGTTGAGTGGGTATTTTCATATCACAATTAAAGTAAAATGTTGATTGTTTTCTTGTTGTTGATAAGACATAATTTTAATTTCTACATGATAATTTTTCCATAGTTTTTTTGGAACACAAAACTGTCAATGAAATCGGGGCTCAATGTTATGCTCTGTTGGAGTTAGGTATCTGGAGGATTTTTCAGTGCTTATGTACGTAAAGAAAATAGCTGCAGTCATAAACAACTTCAACAGATTGCTGTTACAAAGCAGCACCCATGGAAACAGGACATACACACACATACAGCACAATAAACAAACGGCTTCTTCAGCTTAAACCAATGTCGCTGTTTTTCCACAGTAACAGTGTCTCCTGGTAAAAAAGATGTGACCACAGATTTAGGATGTGGGTGTACCAGAGTACTCACATTAGCACACTCACACACTTGTCTCACACTTTTCATATTTGTTGTCAACACTCAGGGCCTTTTGATCAGCGTCATGGGTCACTAAGCTAATGGCCACCTTCCATGTGATTACACGAAAGTGGGAGAGAGAGAGAGACAGAGAGGGAGACAGAAAATTACTGTTTGCACAAATGTAAATGTGTGTGGTGTGTGTGTGTTGTAGCTTCTGGGTCAGTGTGGTCAGGGTGAAGACGACCACAGAGAGCATGCTCTGTTCTCTCCGTCACGGTCCGTTGCAGTCAACAACAGGCACTGCCACTGCACGCAGCCACTATGTGTGTGTGAGTTGTGTGCGTGTGTTTGTTAGAGAGAGAGAGGGGGAGAAAGAGTGAGCAAAAAGATAATAAAAGTGTGTTGTAGGTGAATATATTAACTGTTTCTCTGCTAAACTGCTGCTGTATTCTCCGACCTACAGGGGAAATTATTTCAATCAATATCAGCATAGATAAAGCTGACACAGGAAAGAGGACATGTCTTTTATGTCTGGCAAAGAAAAAGATCTTGGACACTGACCCTTTGACCAAAGATCAGCAACATAATGACCCTTACATAAAAGAAAGGCTCAGCTGATGCAGAACTGATGCCTGTAATTGTATTTAAAAGGTTTACTAACGCATAGTTGCTTGCACACACATACAAACAATAACAGTCACTCTGCACCATGTAAAATGCAAGATATTTTAATCATAAGTATTAATTTTTAAGTGTTCAATCAGTTGAGTATCTGTCACAGACCTATTGGAGAATAGCACCAGTAAAAGCTGAGGCTGAGAGCTGAAGTTGTCTCTCAGTGATCCTTTTAAATATACACTAACTCCACATTATTAGCTGTGCTCTTGAATTTCATTATTTTGCAAGGTTTTGCCCGTGCAGCCGAAAATGGCTGACCATCCCCGCACTCTGCTAAACTGTAGAGTCCTCTGCATCATCCATTTCTCCCAGGAATTGGACCACAGGGTCTGAGCATTTGCAATTCGGAGAAACCTATTCCCACGACCTCCCATAGTCTGATGAAAACACAGCAGTTCCTCGTATTTTGTGTAAGCTGACATAAGTAAAAGTAGAAGAACCCACATACGTGCAATACTCTGAGACTGCAAGCAAGGAACAGAGTTCAGAAAGTTATTATCTATGTAGCCATCCATTAACCCAGCTATGATACAATTGGACAACAATGACTCATACAAGACAGGGCTGATGGAGCAATGTGCATGACTGAGGATCACTTCAGTTTTATAGCCTCGTTTTTAATTTTGTCTAATGGCTGTGGCTTATAATATTCTCTTTATAACACACTTAAGATATGCAATACCACAGTGAATTATATATTACACTTTTTATATACAGTGCTTAACAAATTTATTAGACCACCAACCAAAGTAAGGTTTATGCCACAGCTGCCCTAAATTAACAGCATTGGTAATTACCAAAATCATTGTTTTATCTTTCTGCAATGGTTAATACACCAATATGTAGCAGCTCTTTAACCGAAATGATATTTTTAAATGCTAAAATATCATTGTTATTGTTATCCATGAATTTTCAAATTTACTGATTTACAAAAAAACTGAAAAAATAGTAAAGCACATTATTGTTTCTTGATTAATATGTCAAATTCTAGTTATTTACTTGCATTTCTGAATAGGAAAATGAGTTTTAGTGGTTGAATGTTATGTTTGATTCATTTCTGACTTCTCAGAGAAGCCCAGTGAGCTGGCTCAAATTTGGGTATAAAAGGTGAATTCAGTTTGAAATTCCTCATTCCTGTTTAAAATGGTAAAACGTGGAGAGCTCACTGAAAACGAAAGAGCACTTCATGATGCTGGATGGTCTCTGAGACAAATATGACAGGTGGTCTAATAAATTTGTTAAGCACTGTATATTTATACTAACCATTAAAAAAGAAAGCAACGGTGTTGTTAAACAGTTGAGATCTCCTAGATGCTCTGTTTCTGTGACATAAAAAGTGAGCTGTTCTTTAATATTTAATAAAATATTAAAGAAGGAAATGGGCAAAACAGCCCTGCCATAGTAGTTGGTTTGAAAGTTGTTACAACCAGATTACAGTCTAGCTATTATTTGGACACTTCCCCCACCCATCACTGATTCTGTTTGGATTACAGAGAAATTATATAGTGTATTTCAGAGTAAAAGAAAATTCAGAAAATCACCTATAATTTACCTATAAAATATAGATAAATTTTATTCAGTGCTTAACAAATTTATTAGACCACCTGTCATATTTGTCTCAAAGACCATCCAGCATCATGGAGTGCTCTAATGCAGACTCTTTCTTTTTCAATGGGCTTTCCACGTTTTACCATTTTGAACAGGAATGAGGAATTTCAAACTGAATTCACCCAAATTTGAGCCGGCTCACTGGGCTTCTCTGAGGAGTCAGAAATGAGTCAAGCATAACATTCAACCACTAAAACTCATTTTTCTGTTCTGGAATGCAAGTAAATAACTAGAATTTGACATACTAATCAAGAAATAATAACGTGCTTTACTATTTTTTCAGTTTTTTTTTTTGTAAATCAGTAAATTTGAAACTTCATGGATAACAATAATAATTATATTTTAGCATTAAATATATCATTTTGGTTAAATAGCTGCTACATATTGGTGTATTAACCATTGCAGAAACATAAAACAATGATTTTGGTAATTACCAATGCTGTTAATTTAGGGCAGCTGTGGCATAAACCTTACTTTGGGTGGTGGCCTAATAAATTTGTTAAGCACTGTACATTCAAATGCACATGAAAATACAACAATCACTTGAGCAAAGCCAATCTATGGCTAGCAAGCAAGAAGATAAAAAGGCAAAAATATCTTGAGTTTATTTAATGTTATCAAGGAAAATAAATGTTTTAAAATACTAACTACCAATCATTAACATGATTAAAATGGCCATCAGTGGCAACGATGCAGGAGCTGTAGCTGAGGGCAGCATGGCACAAAAAAAAAATCAAAAATTGTAGTCATTATAAAATCTTAAATGAACATATTGACATTATAGACATGGTACCCAGCATATATCCCCATTTCTAATTTTGGAGGCCTTTGACATGCTCTGTTATGATATGTTTTTATGATGTGTGTATTTCTACATGTAAAACCAATTAGTTAAAAATGAACACAAAACTACATTCTCTCTAAATACCTCATACCATGCTACAGCATCCTACTTCCATGTCTCATCCAAAATAAAAACTTAAGTTTATGTTTAGCTATGCACCAATGCTGTTCCAAACATGGTAAGCTATTTATAAAGCGAGTCTAACCTTCACTTGTGTGGTCATTTGACCACATAAGCTCAACTCAAAAGAAAAAATAACTGTGAGAATGAGTAACCATTTCACTTTAAAGCACAACTACTCAAGCTGGTAAGAAAAGTTGTCCATCAAGATGGTGGCACTCTAAAAATGGAAATGATTGAAAACAGAGACAAAGTATTGAAAAATGGTAGCTCTGACTAAAATATACAAAATTCTTGGGGGGAAATCCACCCTTATGTTTGTTCCTTTAAAAACTACTAACTCCTGGAAAACTGCATGTCTGCCTATTCAAGTCGCTAACTACTTCACAGTTACTTTACTTAATTCTGGCAGTTGTCTGTGTTTCACTATGTTGTGTGAATATTTGGTGAAAATCTTTGCACTAGCCTGATATTTGAGACTGAACTAGGTCAGAATCTGTCTCTGTGACATCTTTTCTATCTTTGGTAGTATGGAGGAGCTAGTTGAAAAACACATGTCTGCCTTGTCAGTCAGCTTACAACAACTCCTTTACATGTGATCAACCAAAGAGATACATTTCCCACAGCAGAATCAAATCTTAAACTTTTGGTATAAGTTTGAATTTAAAGACAGTCTATTTGACACACAAACAACTCTTACAGAAAAGAATAAATTGTATAGGGAAGTATAATATGTACAGTTTCACATCCCCACACAAATTAGAATGACTTACATCTCTGACGTCTGTCTTTCTGATGTTTGTTATTGTTGACTAACTACATAATGCAGCCCAAATTACAGGAGACCTAATCAAATTCCAAACTGATGTACCATAACGAAGGACAATGCAATAGCAAATGCCCTAATCATGCCCCATCTATCACAATTGTGCCCAGTTCTAATAACTGCTTTATTGCATTAGAGCCTGTAATACAACTGAGACACACAGACACAGAAACAGGCTCATCCGTCACACTCCTCACATCATTACATGTACACAGACAAGGCATCTCTCTCTCACTCTCTCCCTCACAACAACATATTTATTATATAATCTGCCAGATGATTCAGGCTATCAGATTGGAAGGATGAAAAGAGGCTTGTTTTTCATGGACAGCACAGCAGACATTGTATTATGAGAAAAGATATTGTCTGGGATTTCAGGCAACTGTACTACGAAAGAAGTTGTGTAATTCTTATAGGCTTTTTTTGGATTGAACTTTAGAGACAGCTGTGCAGACTAATGCCTCTGGCTGTCATCACATTAGCAGTTCTGGGCAAAAAAGGACCTGAATAGCATCTTTCATTTATCTGCTCAAAGCAGATTGTATAGACCTGTGAGAAGTGAATTCGTTTAAAGACATGAATGATAAAACCATCCGTTTAGAAAGGCGTTATTAGCATTTTTCAGTTTTAATGTAAGATATTAGCAGCTAAGTCCCTGCTGAAATGATGTAGTTATAAAGGAGATGCCAATAAAAGAATGTCAACTTTTTTAATGTTATTTTTAGCTCTACTGACAGAGCTGGAGGCCTACCATTGGTGATGTAAGTCGCCTAAGGCTCTCCCCCAGCGAGTCCAGGTTCACCCGTCTCCTCCTGGTGACCCTCTTGTGGGGTCCTTGCTGCTCCTCGCCCGCCGGGCACGCCGGTTTCTCGGCGGGGCTGCGGCCGTTCCACAGCACCGCTCTGTGGGAGGAGGGGAACGAGGAGAAGGGGCAGCCTCGGCTCTCTTCCGCCGTCTCCAGACCGCCGTCCCCTCCGTCTCCCCCGGGGCTCTCGAGCCCGCAGTCCGAGCCCACCGAGCTGCTGAACGACTCGGAGGAGATTTTTCGCGACGACGAGGACATGATGGTGGTGAGGAAGAGGGGGAGGATGGTGATGGTGTGGTAGTGTTGAAGATGAGGATGCTACAGTAGGTTCCGTACCACGTCCAACTCTACGCCGGGGAGTCATCAGATAGTGGGGGGTGAAGGGGTTGGTGAAGGGTGAGGTGGGTGAGGGTGGCAAGGTCTGTCTGTATAATTACGTATGCATATGAGATGTGTGTGCGTGCGCGTGAGCTAGTGTCCAGGTTAGTGTGGGTCTAGTTGTGCATATGAGATGCGTCTGTCTGCGTGTGAGACTCTGCGAACCTATTCAGAGGGAAAGAGGGGGGGTTGGGGGTGGGGAGGGGGGTCGACCGAGAACGCGAGCACTAACGGCACGCAAACATTTATGTAAGGGGAGGAGGAGGTGGGGGTATCGCCCTCTTAAAAACCCGTTCTCCTTATCCCCCCCTAAAAAATCCACACTGCACCCACGGAGGCCAAATGCTCTCGAATGATGTCTTAATTCAAAATAAAATAAATGCAGAAATAGACAACGCAACCGTGTTTCAATTGTCAAACACGTTTTAGCAGCTAGCTTACATACGGAGGAACGCTGTCTCGCGCCACAACTAGCAGACGTTACCTTAACTGACGAAATTGCAGTAGAGATAACTGACAAAAGGTGTCCAAAATCGTCATAATGCCTCACCATGGTATTTCCGACACATGTTCACTCTTCGTCATTCATGCAGGGAATTTCTGTATCCAAAGGAATACTTTGACGAGTCCCTTTTCCACCCCACTTTGCCGGAGAGAAATCCCCAAAGTCACAGCAGATGTGACTGCTACCCTCTCTCCTCCGTCCCTTCTCCTCCTCCTCCTGCTGCTGCTTGTCCTCTGCGGCACCGGTTCTCCTCTCTGTCGGCGAGCCAACTGACCGTCCTTTCATCATTTGCCCATCTTTCTATGATATTCCTGCACCGCTGTGCTTTCGCTTCTTGTCGCCACGCGGTTTACGAGCAAACTAGTGGAGGCTGCAGAGTGGAGATGCGCGAGACGTGGAACAGGCAGAGTGAGTGCGCGCGGTCAGCCAACAGCAGTACGCACTGAAGATGTGATGAGCGTTCCGCCGAGCTCGCGCTGTGAAGTAAGCAGTAGCACGCTGTTCTGCGTTGTAGAAGGACAACAAAACCCAGCCAACAAAATGATGAAATTAAAATTAGATAGATAGATAGATAGATAGATAGATAGATAGATAGAAGCCTAATGTTTTGGCACAAGAAAAGACTAATTTATACTAACTAAAAACTAAAAGGGAAATATTGTAGGCTACAACAGTTCAAAATCAATCTAGTTTAGGTTCTGCAAACTGACTGACAGTGTGGGAGAAATAGTTTTTAGACTTTTTTGGACAGTAATTGGACTTTATATTCTGCACACCTGGTGCATATTGTCAAACACATTAACTTATTAGAAAACAGTGTGAAATATAGATCCAGTGTTTTCCACACAGAGATGATACTGGAGCGGGTCACCCAAGTATATTTACCAACCATTTTTACTTCCTCTTATTCTTTTTACAATTCAATTCAACAGGCTTTACTGGCATGAAAACATAAGTTTGCATTGCCAAACAGTATATGAATTTATAATAATAATAGGGGTTAACTTTGAATTTATGGTTAAAAATGTAGAAATTATTTATAAATCTTTTTTTCTATAATGTGCACAGTCTTGTTTATGGTTGTGGTTTGGGGTTTGAGGCTCCTTTTGGTCACAACAGCTTATATAATGTGCAACATTTGTACACTGCTGAACTTTACCCAGCAGATATGGAAGTTTCTGTTCATTCTTCATATCTGTGAATTCTTTTAGTTTGCTGGTAAAAGTGTTTCTGGTGTCTTTGTTTAAAGGACAGGTGATTATAAAGTTCAGCTCTGTTTCATCCTCTTGTTGGTTGCAGTGAGTGCACAGACTGTCTTCTTTAGGGAACTTTGACTGTTGCATCGTCTCTAAATGGTGAGGTTGAGTGCACATTTCCTCAGTCGTGGATCAGTCACATTACTTAAGTATTCTGCAACTGCATCCCTTAAGGGACAAACAGCATTCCAGTTTGTTTTGTGTTTTTGGTTGGTTCTTGCCAAAGGGTAAAATAGTTTTCTTTTTGTTGTTGAATAATTTGGTTTAACCTGTTTTTTGTGTGTGAATATCAAGTAGAACAACAATTCTGTAACACAAAGATTCAGCATTATAGGCAAGCTGACAAGTCCAGAGAAATGAAGAGAGAGAGAGAGACTCTTCTGTTTTCAACACTGAATGCAGAGGTCATACAGTGTGTGGAAAAACATACACAGCCACAACAGCCTGACACCTCCTCCTCATGCTGGTCACCAGCCTGGTCACACACTGCTGTAGGATGGCATCCCATTCTCCAGCCAGCATTTGTCGCAAGTCAGCCAATGTGGTCACTCTTGCACCAACAGCACGCCCAAACTGATCCCACAAATGTTCGATGGGGTTGAGGTCAGGACTGCTGGCAGGCAATTCCATCCTCTTCACTCCCAAATTCTGGAGGTAGTCTCTGATAAACCCTGCTTAGTGGGGGCAAGCGTGTCATCTTGCAGCCATCACCATGGTGTCTTTTCCACACTTTGACCCTATGATCCAACTGCCGTAGGCAGAATCTGGACTCATCGCTGAACATAATGTTCCTCCACATGTTCAAGCTCTAGTGCAGTGATACTCAACATGTGGCTCTTGAGCCACAAGGGGCTCTTTTATGATGATTCGTGGCTCTTTTATGTCTTAATTTGAAATACCATTCTTTTAAACTTCGACCTCAGAAGTTTATCATTACAAGTTACATTAACCAGTTTGTTTCCAGCACTTATACAGTAGGTTTTAATGGTCAAACTTAATTTTCAACCTTTATTTTTTCCCTTTTTTACATTTTTTTGCCACTTTTAATCAATTTCTGCTGCTTTTAGCCCATTTTACTACTTCTTTTAGGCACTTTTAAACCATTTTTGCCACTTTTATCCCATTTTTGCCCTTTTCATCAGTTGTAGCCACTCTTAACCTGCTTCTTTGCAATTTTGTGCCCATTTCAGCTGCCTTATGCCATTAAATGGCACTTTTATCCCATTTTCCCACTTTTTTACAGCGTTTTTGGTCATTTTAGTCACTTTTCACCAGATTGTGGCTCTTGTGATGACATTTTTCAACAATTTGGTTCTTTGGTCGAGCAGGGTTGAGTTACACTGCTCCAGTGCAAACACGCCTGATGGTGAAGTGCTGTCATGGCAAGCCTCCTGGCAGCCCTATGCGACTGGAGAAAGGCTGCATGCTGTCTTTTCTGGGTTGTCTCAGCAGTAAGCCATTGGCTGTATCATCCTGCAAACCTTGACTAGCAATCTGTAGAAAACAGTCTATGTTTCATAGGTGCTAATAGAGTGAGGAAACATTTTCTTGGAGAACTGTAGTACCATTGCTGTATTGTAGGCAAACAGGTGCCAATCAGGCACCTTTAAAAGACAAACTGCAGCACATGAATAAGGTAATGCCTTGTATATTTTTAAAGATTTATTTTGGGCATTTTTGTGCCTTTATTTGACAGTGGATAAGGTTGAAAGCAGGGACAAGAGCGGGAGAGAGACATGCGGTGAAGGGCCTCAGGCCAGATTCGAACCCTGGCCATCCGCGTACATGGGGCACGCCTTAAGCCACTAGGCCACCAGTGCCCCATGTTACCTTGCATTTAAGCATGACCAGTTCCGTAAACAAAATAGGATTTGATAATTAGAAATAATTGCCTTCATCTTATACAAACCTGATCCAGTTAAAAGCCTGGTATCCTTTGTTGTTAATGGTCATTATTCAAGGAAATACAGTTGGTACAATTGTGCTTGCAAAGCAAAAAGTGTCAGATGAATGCCCCTCTCCATTTAATGCCACAAAGAGATTCCTGAACAAGCGACATTTTGACAGACAGCAAACCCATGATTGTTCCTTGACTAACAAAGTGGAAACAATAATCAAGAAACATCTAATCAAACTACAGTCATGGCCAATAAGCCAATGTCATGGCACTGTGCCAAATGTGTTCAACATGGGTATACAAGGACAAATATGGCTCCACGGGCAGATAATGGAGCTGGCAGCAGCAATGGTACACGCTTGTTGCCTCTCGTCAAAGAACAGAATGAAGCTCATGTCTGGCACTAATCATAGCGATGACCTTGACCTTGATTGGCAGAGCATGTCTGTTCATTAAGGGCCCAAAGGGATGAGTGGAGAGACACTGAAACAAGCATGATGCATTATGAAACATGTGCACTTGACACAGTGTCATTTCCTGGAGGTGTCCACTAATTCATTTGACTTTCTGAAGCAGTATGACCCTAATACATTGCACAGAATTTGGCTCCTTCATCCTCTCTATATAACACACACCCCCACACACTGCTGCACTTACACACTACACACAGTCTCTGTCTCACTTTCTCTTTCCTTATCTGGTCTTTCCCTCTTAGCAATCAGTCTTCCATCGGTCAGTTATAATGTGGGCATTTAATAAAGCCAAGAGTACAATGGGGTAAATAATGTTCCAGAGAAGATAAGCTAGCCAGCCATCTGTAGCAGAGTGCAGAGGGGGCAGTGGTTCAGTAAGTGAGATATCATGGAATTAGAAAGAAAAGATGGGGCACCTCTTGGCGTATCATGGTAATCATATTCAAGAAGTACAGTTAGAAAGGATGACATCAGTTTTGAATTGCTTTAGCATGGGAATAATGCATGGAATAAGACTGGTGGAACTATTCGGTGAATGATGGTAGCTGTCAATAACTTATCCATATGCATCTTTGTTGTGATATATACAAAGATTACTTCCTATTGATGAGAGGCAGGAAACTTAAAAAAACTCTGATTTAGATCATGTTTTTCATAGCATATAATTTTGTGCATTTTACTTTATCGCATGTAAAATTAGACTTGTGCCATCTGCAGATTGAGGCTGTATCATGTAAAGAAGAAGCCATATGTGAACATGACCAGGATGATGCCACCATCCTCTCTTGGTCAAAACTCATTCAAAATGGACTGAGGCCCAAATGGAAAACTGTTCTATGGTCAGGTGAGTCAAAAGTTGAAATTCTTTTTGGAAACCACGGCTGCCATGCCCTGCAGATTAAAGAGAAGAGGCACCACCATCCAGCTTGTTATCAGCACACAGTTCAAAAGCCTGCATCACTGATGATATGGGGTGGTATTAGTGCCTACGGTGGCTTATACATCTTGAAAGGTAATATCAAAATCAATGATGCAAAGAAGATAAAGGTTTTAGAGCAACATATGCTCCTATACACACGTTTGTTTCAGGGAAAGCCTTGCATATTTCAGCAAGACAATGTTGAACCACATACCACATCCACTACAATAGCATGGCTTGGCAGTAGAAGTGTCCTGCCTGTAGTCCAGACCTATCACCAACACAAAACATTTGGTGCATCATAAAACAAAAAATCCAGGAAAGAAGACCCAGGACTGTTGAGCAGCTAGAATCATACATCAGACAAGAATGGGACAACATTCCCCTCCCAGAACTCCAGCAGCTGGTCTTCTCACTTTCCAGATGTTTACAGATCTTTGTTAAAATTTGTTGGGAATTTCCCCTTGTGGGACTAATAAAGGAATATTTCTCTTAAAAGAAGAGGGGATACTACACAATGGTAAACATGGCCCTGTCCCTACTTTTTTGAGTGTGCTGCTTCCATCAAATGTGCTAATATTTCTAATGAAATGGTAAAATATCTCAGTATCAACATCAGTTATTGTCAGCTTCCAAAAATAATTGCCTAAGTCACTTTTTTTGCCTTAGTCAGCTGATGTTGGCCACCTCGGGTAAAATCACCAGCATCCTCAGTTGAACAGATCATGTGATCCTACCCATGTATTATATATTTTTTTTACTTTATAAGCTTTCAAGATGGCAGCCGCTTCAACAAGAAAGAAATTCTAGTGAAGTGCTAGTGAAGTTCTTGCCATGGTGCAGGACTTGTTTCCTACTGGTAAGTGATAAGGTTGACTAAAGCATATAAATATTGCTTAGTTATTTAGTCTTTTTTAGTCAGGAAATTAGCTAGCTCCATGAAGCTAGCAGTTGCTGATAATAAGCAAAGGGTAGAGAGGCTTCAGAATCTGTGGTGCAATGAATGATTTTCAGGAGTATCACACAATTGTGGTCATACCAGCGTTAATTTTACTGTCTAAAACTATGACCAAAAATGCTCTGACAATTTGTGAATTACCCCCTGATGTCAGTGTTTGGTGCAGTCCATTCATATGGGATAAGTGAAGTCTGTCTTGTACTCAAATTTAAAGATATTTCTACAGTAAAAACATAAGAGTGCTGCATGGCTGCAGCAGTGAAAATACACAGTGGATTTTTATTTCTTAAGTTCATACAAAAATATATGTGACATTTGCTTTATTTGGCCTATATAGACTGTTAAGCAGAGTTTATAATAGACAACAAAAATGTCTTCTTGCTTTTCAATCTCTCTCTCTCTCTCTCTCTCTCTCTCTACACACACACACACACACACACACACACACATATATATATATATACAGTTGCAAGAAAAAGTATGTGAACCCTTTGGGATTTCTTCATAAATTGGTCATAAAATGTGTTCTGATCTTCATCTAAGACAATAGACAACACAGTCTGCTTAAACTCATACCGCACAAAAAAAGATATGTTTTCATTTTTTTATTGAACAAACCATATAAACATTCACAGTGCAGGGTGGAAAAAGTATGTGAACCCCTAGGCTAATGACTTCTCCAAGAGCTAATTGGAGCCAGGAGTCAGCCAACCTGGAGTCCAATCAATGTGATGAAATTGGATGTGTTGGTTAAAGCTGCCCTGCCCTATAAAAAACACGCAAGTTTTGAGTTTGCTGTTCTCGAGAGGCATTGCCTGATGTGAACCATGCCTCGCACAAAAGAGCTCTCAGAAGACCTACTATCAAGAATTGTTGACTTGCATGAAGCTGGAAAGGGTTACAAAAGTATCTCTAAAAGCCTTGATGTTCATGTGTCCACAGTAAGACAGACTGTCTACAAATGGAGAAGGTTCAGCACTGTTGCTACTCTTCCTAGGCGTGGTTGTCCTGTAAAGATGACTGCAAGAGCACAGCACAGAATGCCCAATGAGGTGAAGAAGAATCCTAGAGTGTCAGCTAAAGACTTACAGAAATCTCTGGCACATGCTAACATTTGTGTTGACAAACCTACAATAAGTAAAACAAACAAGAATGGAGTTCATGGGAGGACACCACAGAGGAAGCCACTGTTATCCAAAAAAAACCCATTGCTGCACGTTTGAAGTTTGTAAAAGAGCACCTGGATGTTCCACAGCACTACTGGCAAAATATTCTGTGGACAGATGAAACCAAAATTGAGTTGTTTGGAAGGAACACACAACACTGTGTGGAGAAAAAAAGGCACAGCACACCAACATCAAAACCTCATCCCAACTGTGAAATATGGTGGAGGGGCCATCATGGTTGGGGGCTGCTTTGCTGCCTCGGGGCCTGTAGGGATTGCTGTCACTGACGGAAAAATGAATTCCCAAGATTATCAAGACATTTTGCAGGAAAACTTAAGACCATCTATCCACCAACTGAAGCTCAACAGAGGATGGGGGATGCAACAGGACAACAACTCAAAGCATAGAAGTAAATCAACAACAGAATGGCTTCAACAGAAGAAAATACTCATTCTGGAGTGGCCCAGTCAGATTGAGATGCTGTGGCATGACCTCAAGAGAGCAATTCACACCAGACATCCCAAGAATATTGCTGAAATGAAACAGTTTTGTAAAGAGGAATGGGCCAAAACTTCTCCTGACCGTTGTGCAGGTCTGATCTGCAACTACAGGAAACGTTTGGTTGAGGTTATTGTTACCAAAGGAGGGTCAACCAGTTATTAAATCCAAAGGTTTGCATACTTTTTCCACCCTGCACTGTGAATTTTTACATGGTTTGTTCAATAAAAACATGAAAACATATCATGTTTGTGCGGTTTTAGTTTAAGCAGATTGTGTTTGTCTATTGTTGTGACTTAGATGAAGATGAAAACACATTTTATGACCAATTTATGCAGAAATCCAGGAAATTCCAAAGGGTTCACATACTTTATCTTGCAACTGTACAGTGCTTAACAAATTTATTAGACCACCCTAACCCCAACCAAAGTAAGGTTTATGCCACAGCTGCCCTAAATGAACAGCATTGGTAATTACCAAAATCATTTTTTATCTTTCTGCAATGTTAATACACCAATATGTAGAAGCTCTTTAACCCAAATGATATTTTTAATGCTAAAATATCATTATTATTGTTATCCATGAATTTTCAAACTTACTGATTAATAAAAAAACTGAAAAAATAGTAAAGCACATTAACATTTCTTGATTAATATGTCAAATTCTAGTTATTTACTTGCATTCCAGAACAGAAAAATGAGTTTTAGTGGTTGAATGTTATGCTTGATTTATTTCTGACTCCTCAGAGAAGCCCAGTGAGCCGGCTCAAATTTGGGTTTAAAAAGGTGAATTCAGTTTGAAATTCCTCATTCCTGTTCAAAATGGTAAAACGTGGAGAGCTCACTGAAAATGAAAGAGTCCGCATTAAAGCACTTCATGACGCTGGATGGTCTTTGAGACAAATATGACAGGTGGTCTTAATAATTTGTTAAGCACTGTACATGCATACAGTATATGTCATGAAAGTCACCTGTCCACAGCTTATCAGACAGAGAAGAAAAGAGAAAGTTGAGCATCCCTCCTATTAATATAGAAGGGAGACGTCTGATGTTAAATATGAACCTCTCCTGTTACTTTTAACTGAAGAGAATAGCCTGTGTGTCAGAACTTTAACAATCTCTTACACAGCCTCTATTATTTTTTTCAATCATTAATAGGAGCAAAAAAAGCTGTGTGGGTCGTAGAAAAACATAATTACCCTCCTAAATTACACAGATGCTAATTTGTGAGGATAAGTATTACCTGTGGACCTCTGTGTGAGCTGAAATATGGTAGGTAATTTGCTCTGGAAACTTTACTATGCAAATTACAGACTTTTTTGATTTCATATGGGAGAAAGAACACCAATATCCAGTGCAATTATTAAAAATTACCAGAGGTCCCTGGGTAATTCATATCCCGTACGAAAAGGGCATAAGACCTGCTAAAAAGACGATACTTGATGACTAAAAGTCTGACTTATAGTAAGTTTTGTTTTCATCAAAGAGTCGTAAACTAAATTAGAAATGTAAACTAGACCAAAATGCAGTTTAGTTTTCATCAGTCAGCATCCATCATATTTCTCCACTTTAGAGATAGGGTAAGGAGCTCAGA
Organism: Cheilinus undulatus; assembly: GCF_018320785.1. Taxonomy (NCBI): domain Eukaryota; kingdom Metazoa; phylum Chordata; class Actinopteri; order Labriformes; family Labridae; genus Cheilinus; species Cheilinus undulatus. Next base: position 25,687,339 of record NC_054866.1, read on the forward strand.
TGTCCAGAGGGAGCTAAGAGGAGAGCCACTGCTCCTTTGCTTTGAAAGAAGAAAGTTGAGGTGGTTCGGGCATCTGATCAGGATGCCTCCTGGGCATCTCCCTTTAGAGGTCCTCCGGGCCTGTCGAGCTGGGAGGAGACCTCCGGGAAGACCCAGAAGGCGCTGGTGGGATTATATATCCTGTCTGGTTTGGGAAAGCCTTAGGATCCCCCAGAAGGAGTTGGAAAGTGTCTCTGGGGAGAGGGATGTATGGATTGCCTGCAATTGCCGCAACCTGGCCCTGGGTAAGCAGAAGAAAATGGATGGATAGATGATTCCAAGAAACCATTGTAAACTTATAAAAATTACTTGGACTGAAATCAGTAGTAAATTTTAGATTTGAAATAAAAGCACATGAAAATTACATTACCCGTAAGAAAACTTGTAGTAGTTGTACATCTTGACTTCTGCTGATTTTGTTCTTGTGTTTTAAGAAATAATGTATTCATACTTTCTTTAAAACAATAAAAAAAGGTCAAAACAGACATTTTAGCCCTGAAGTGTGACTATACAGAAATTGTCAAACTTAACACAGATAGTATTGTTTGCTTTTGGAGCGACAGCTAATCTGTATTAATTGCACTCTGTTTACTGACAAGTTGTTAGAGAATCTTTGCATGAGTTTACATTAAAAGAAAAGAAATAACTTTGTTTTAAGAAAAGATTTTCATTTCAGGTTCAACCCTACATTTACACACAATATGCACTCACAGATATGAAATAATTGTGCTCAATGGAGAAAACAAAATCACTGAGTTTAGTCTTAAAATGAGAAGTTGAGGAATGCAAAAAGATAAGGAGAGTTCAACCCCATGACACACACCAGTGAGTCAAAACCAGGTTCCTTTCCCCTGAGATAAGCTCACAAACTGAAACATGAAACACAGCGGTGCTTTCAAACACTGACTGCCACATCACACACACAAAGTGTAAGAATTTAAATGCTGTAATGCTCAGTTTAGCTTAAAAATATTGCTTCTCCTGTGTGCATGTTCTTGTGAGTCAGTGTTAGGAGGCATTTTAGTTTCCAATTTTGTGGAAATTGTTTTTATTATGGCTTTGTTTTCAGGGAACTTTATGCTTTTTGCCTCCTAATATCACTGAATGGTTATGAAATAGATTATGTGAAAGACATGCAAACATAAGAAATAAGAAATCATATGGGTGCATGAAACAGCAGCACGGTGTGGGGGTTTGCAGAATAGCTGTAGTGTGTGTGTGAGAGAGAGAGGCAGTGAGAGGGAGAGATATGCCGCCTTGGTCATAAATCTGCCCCTGAACAATCTAATTGGCCATAACCATACATCACTCCACGCCACTGTGCTGCTATTAACCGTGAACCTGCGCCTCTCTGTCACTTGCACGGTATAAATAACGTACTGTACTGTCCCAAGGGATCGTTTTAAAGGAACAAATAGGGTTAAAGAGCAGCAAATTGCATGTTGTGGTGTTATACTAAAAACAGCATTGGGGATACAGCGGAGTTTCCTGAAACAACAATCATCTGATCTGACCTTCAAACACACACTGTTGATGTTTTTTTTCTTTTTTTTTTTGTGGTAATGTTTACGTCAAATTTAAGTGGTGGCAATTGATGGGGTCTGACAAATCTAGTTATTACTGATGTATATCGATCAGGATGTCCTATGTGCTTAGAAAGGATTAATTTTCTCCAGTACATTGATGCAAGCCATAGAGAAACAGTGGTCAGCATAGCTTGGTAACAATTACAATAAATATAGTCTAACCAAGGTGATGATATATTGCTGTATTAAAGGACAGTAACAACAAAACACAAAGCTGTCTCTAGCAGGGGATTTCAGTTTTTGTTCTATAGCACTTTTTTCTTTGCATTCCATAAGTTTATTTTTCTTGACTTTTAATAGTTTAATAATAGTTATTTTTGTTATTGATCCATAAATACAGAAAGTATTGACAATATACATTGCTTGTCCCCATTTGCACTCTAAACAAATGTGCAATGGGGCTCACATAAAATTCTCTAACTATATGACAGTTACATTAAAATCCAAAGGGTTTAAGTTTTAAGAGAGTTGCAGATTCTACAAGGGCAAATGTTTAAAAAATAGTGCAAGATGATTGTCCTTTTAGTACCACAATTGATGCCCGTAGGGATTAAGAACACACAACAATGGCATTAGAGTTATGATCAATACAGTTGAAACCAGAAGTTTACATACACTATATAAAAAGGCACGTCTAACATTAAATCAGATTAAACTTCTCCTGTTTTTGGTCAATCACCAAAATTATTTCTATTAGCTAAATGCCAGAATAATGAGAAAAGGATTTTTTTTAGACAATTTTTATTACTTTCTTCAAAGTCAGAAGTTTACATACACTAAGATTACTATGCCTTTAAACAATTTGGGAAAGCCCAGATGATGATGTCATGTCTTTGGAAGCCTCTGATAGGTTTACTGACAACATTTGAGTTAATTAGAGGCACACCTGTGGATGTATTTTAAGGCACACCTGAAACACACTGCTTCATTGTGTAACGTCATGGGAAAATCAAAAGAAATCAGCCAAGATATCAGGAAGAGAATTGTGGACTTGCACAAGTCTGGTTTATGCTTGGGTGCAATTTCCAGATGCCTGAAGGTGCCACGTTCATCTGTTCAAACAAATATACGCAAGTATAAACATCATGGGAATGTCCAGCCATCATACCGCTCAGGAAGGAGACAGGTTCTGTGTCCCAGAGATGAACGTGCTTTGGTCCAAAAAGTGCATCTCAACCCAAGAACAAAAGCAAAAGACCTTGTGAAGATGCTGGCTGAAGAGTGTGTCAAACAGGGACAAAGACCTTAATTTTTGGAGACATGTTCTGTGGTCTGATGAAACTAAAATTGAACTTTTGGCCATAATGACCATCATTACATTTGAAGAAAAAAGGGGGAAGCTGGCAAGCCTGAGAACACCATCCCAACTGTGAAACATGGGGGTGGCAGCATCATGTTGTGGGGTTGTTTTGCTCCAGGAGAGACTGGTGCACTTCACAAAATAGATGGCATCATGAGGAAAGAACATTATGTGGAAATACTGAAGCAACATCTCAAGACATCAGCCAGAAAGTTAAAGCTTGGGTGCAAATGGGTTTTCCAAATGGACAATGACCCTAAGCATACTGCCAAACTGGTTACAAAGTGGCTTAAGGATAACAAAGTCAATGTTTTGGAGTGGCCATCACAAAGCCCTGATCTCAATCCCGTTGAAAATTTATGGGCAGAGTTGAAAAGCCATGTGCGAGCAAGGCGGCCTACAAACTTGGCTCAGTTACACCAGTTCTGCCAGGAGGAATGGGCCAAAATTCCTGCAAACTATTGTGAGAAGCTTGTGGAAGCATATCCAAAACGTTTGACCCAAGTCATACAGTTTAAAAGCAATGCTACCAAATACTAATGAAATGTATGTAAACCTCTGACTCTCAAGAAAATAATAAAAAATTGTCTAAAAATTACCTCTCTCATTAATTCTGGCATTTAGCAAATAGAAATAATTGTGGTAATCCTAGTTGACCAAAAACAGGAAAAGTTTAATCTGATTTAATGTTAGACGGTGAGAAAAAAAAGCTTATGTGCCTTTTTATACAGTGTATGTAAACTTCTACTTTCAACTGTATATACCTACTAGCCTGATCTGCTGCAGGCGATATCTACAGTGCCTATAAAACGTATTCATCCCCTTGCATGTGTTACCCTTTTATTGATTTTATAAATTAATCATGGTCAATATCGTTTAGCTTTTCTTACAGAAAACTTTAATGGCAATGTGAAAACAGATTGCTACAAAATAATGCCAATTAATAAAAAATATGTTAAATAAAATAAATGACGGCATAAACATTCACCCCCTTCAAGCCAGTATTTTGTAGACACACCTTTGGCTGCAATCACAGCACTGAGTCTGTGTGGATAGGTTCTTTGCTCAAGGTCTGTCAGGTGCACAGGTTTTGCTGTATGCTTCAGGTCTTTTCAGGTCTTCAGGTAATTTTCTCCAAAGCCATAATTCCCTTTCAGACTGAATAAGATTGTCCTCCAGGATTTTCCCATACTTTCCTGCATTTTTTTTACCATCTACCTTTACAAGCCTTCCAAGGCCAGCTGCTGAGAAGCATTCCCTCGGCATGACGCTCCCACCACAGTGGGGATGGTATGTTTGTGGTGATGTGCTGTGTTTGGTTTCAGCCAAAGATAGTGTCTTGTCTGATGGCCAAAAACTCAATTTCAGTCTCATCAGACCAAAGAACTTTCTTCTATTTGACCATGGAGTCTGCCACGTCTTTTGATGAACTCTAATCAAGATTTAACTGTGGGTTTTTTCCTGCCACTCTACCATAAAGCTTTGACTGGTGAAGAACCCAGGCAACAGTTGTTGTATGCAGTCTCTCAGCTGCTGAAGCTTGTTACGCCTTCAGAGCAGTCATTGGTGTCATTATAGCCTCTCTCACACTGTTCCTAGTCTTATCTAGGCAGATTTACACATGTGCCTTATTCCCTCCATTTCTTGAGAATGGATCAAATTGAATATTTGTGTATTCATCCACTGACTTATGGTTTTTAATAACCTTTTTCTCTGAGTTGCTTAGTGTTCTTTTGTCTTCACGGTGTAATGGTAGTCAGGAATAGTGATTAAGCAGTGACTTGACCTTCCAGACACAGGTGTCTTTATACTACAATCACTTGAGACACATTCACTGCATTCAGGTGATCCCCATTTCACTAATTGTGAGACTACTAGCACCAATTGGCTGGACCTATGTTAAATTAGGTCTGTCACTTTCGAGGGGGTGGACATTTATGCAGTCACTTATTTTACATTACATATTTCTATTTAACTGACATGACTTTGTAAAAATCTATTTTGACTTTGCCATAAAAGATCCAAATTATATGGACCACAATTGATTAATAAAATCAATAAAAGGGATAAACATCTTAGGCGGTGAATACTTTTTATAGGCACTGTATTTTGATTCATGAAATAGGTTGAGAAAAATACTGACTTGGAAGCATGCCCCCCAGAAACAAAAGTACAATGGACAGTAAATTCAAATCAACATATCATTTAACTCAAACAAATTCAGTTATGCACCACAGGGCATCTGAGATTAAACTTGAAAACCTGGTTGGTTTCTGCTGTGATAACAGCAACCAAAGAGCCTATCATACACAGTGGTGTAAAAAAGTATTTTCCCCCTTTCTGATTCCTGAGTTTTTTGCTGATTTATTAAATGTTTCGGATCATTAAACCAATTTTTATATTCCACAAAGACAACCCAAGTAAATGGAAAATGCAGTGTTTGAAAGTTTATTGAATTTTTTAAGGGGGGGGGGGGGGTCCAAACCTCTCTGGCCCTGTGTGAAAAAGTAATTGCCCCCCTTGTTAAATCATTAGTTAACTGTGATTAACAACAGTTTTTAGAAAGCTGAGCTCAATTTCACTGGCCACACCCAGGCCAGATTTGTTGAATCAAAAAAATCACTTAAATAGAAACTGTCAGACAAAATGAAGTAGGCTACAAGATCTCATAAAGAAACGCATCATGCCACGAGCCAAAGAAATTCAAGAACAAATGAAAAAACAAAGTGATTGGAATCCATCAGTCTGGAAAAGGTTACAAAGCCATTTCCAAGGCTTTGAGACTCCAGCAAACCACAGTCAGAGCCATTATCCACAAATGGAGAAAACAAGGAACAGTGGTGAACCTTCCCAGGAGTGGTCAGCCAACCAAAATCACTTTGAGAGTGCAACCACGACTCATCCAATAGGTCACAAAAGAACCTAGAACAACATCCAAAGACCTGTGGGCCTCACTGGCCTCAGTTAAGGTCAGTGTTCATGATTCAACCATAAGAAAGACACTGGGCAAAAATGGCACCCATGGGAGAGTTTCAAGGCCAAAACCACTGCTGACCAAAAAGAGCACAAAGGCTCATCTCACATTTTCCAAGAAACATCTTGATGATCCCCAAGACTTTTGGAGAAATATTCTGTGGACTGACAAGACAAAAGTTGAACTTTTTGGAAGGTTTGAGTCCCTTTACATCGGGCGTAAAAATAACACAGCATTTGATAAAAAGAACATCATGCCAACAGTCAAACATGGTGGTGGCAGTGTGATGGTCTGGGGCTGCTTTGCTGCTTCAGGACCTGGACCACTTGCTGTGATTGATGGAAAAATGAAATCTGCTGTCTACCAGAAAATCCTGAAGGCCAACGTCTGGCCATCAGTATGTGCCCTCAAGCTCAAGCGCTCTTGGGTTATGCAGCAGGACAACGACCCGAAATGCACCAGCAAGTCCACCTCTGAATGACTCAAGAAAAACAAAATTAAGGTTTTGGAGTGGCCCAGTCAGGGTCCGGACTTAAATCCAACTGAGATGCTGTGGTATGATCTTAAACGGCAGTTCATGCTGTAAAACCCTCCAATATGGCTGGGTTAAAGCAATTCTGTGAAGAAAAGTGGGCCAAAATTCCTTCACAGTGATGAGAAACACTCATCAACCGTTATCGCAAAAGCTTGATTTCAGTTATTGCTGCCAAGGGTGGCACAACAAGTTATTAGGTTCAGGGGGCAATTACTTTTTCACACAGGGCCAGATAGGTTTGGATTTTTTTTCCCCCCTTAAAAAAATTAGATAATCATTCAAACACTGCATTTTCCATTAACTCAGGTTGTCTTTGTAAAATATATATAAATTGGTTTGATGATCCGAAACATTTAAGTGGGATAAATCAACAAAAATCTCAGAAATAAGAAAGGGGGCAAATACTTTTTCACACCACTGTAGCTGAAAAAGCAATCATGGGGCAAGATGACTCAATAGCTTATGTTCAGTCCTGTATTGTGTATCCCCCTGCACACGTGGCTGTGATGACACGAAAACCTTTAAAATGAATTGACAGCTGCAAAGGATCATGAGTTCACGAGTATGAAATTAAAGCCCAGGGTCAGAGAGCATGGTAGAGCAATATGGATAGGAGACACTGGAAAAATAAGGGGTATGGAACTGACACAGCTTCAGTTTCAGGTCTTCTAAAAATGCCTTTATATTTGATCTTCTATCCACAAATCTAGCTGTATGTGTGTACAACTTACGAAGAAGGCCAAGGAGAATAAAAGCTGTTTTGTTGTGTATGACAATCCCTTCAAAACCTGTCCATGCACAGCTCTCTGTTCAAGGTTTTAATTACATATTCAATATTAAGGAATAATAGGGAAATCTTAGTCAAGAAAATAGGGATCAGAAACATCTTCTTACATGCAACATTATAATAGCCAAACACATGAATCACAGCTCATTACTTAGATTTTATTCAAGTAAAAAGCTTACACATTACAACTACTTATAAAAGTTTGTGTCGAGGTCTGAATTTGAATGTTTTTATGCAAATTTCTCAAAATTATAGTTTGTTTCAATGTGGTGTTTTTTTGGGCGGTAAGTGTTGGCTCTATTAAAAGAGAGTGTACCCCTCTGTGAGCATTAACCCTCAGTCTTGGTGCAGTCATACGGTTTCCACCACTGTGCAAACTTCAAGACTTTTTTCCTCTGATCATCAAAGTTCTCCCTGATAAACTTTCTCCACCGCCGTGGCTCCAAGTCCATCATGCCTCCAACCACTTCCTGTGAGAGACAGAGGGATTGACCATATGGAAATATTGCCTTGAAATAAAATGTCATTAATTTGTAAGACATAAATGTACAGCATAGCTTCAAAGGAGAGGGACATATAGAAAGGTGAAGTAGCACTGACCTTGCCAAAGTAATGGGGGAACTTCTGCTCATTTTCAATTACATGGGCAAACCCTCCCTGGAGTCCAAAGTCTACAGCAAAGTAAGGCAGGCTTCGAGGAACCTAAAATGTATTTAACAAATGATCACAGCAGTTCACAAGGATGACAGGACAGAAAATTAGAATGGGAGGAATAAAAGAAAGGCAGTTACAAAGGTTAAAAAAAAGACCAAAAAAAAGTAATACAATGGGGTACAGAACAAGAAAAGGAAAAGAAAAAACAAAACAAAAAAAGCATCACAGAAGAGGCAGAAAGGAGTAAAGGACAAATGGGGTGATAAAAGATCCACAAGAGCTTACAGCTTGGCGGATGTCTTTCGATGTGAGGTCTACAACTTTTTTGTTCATGGCCCATTCCTCATCACACTCCATGATAGCTTTCTGAAAGCATAGATAAACTTTTGAGATCATCACACTTTTTTGATACATTAAATATAAAAATAACCCTCCATAGCTTTTTTTTGGTTAAATTTAACAAAGTGAAGTTAATTAGAAGAGTCCATAAACACACAGACTTTGAAGTATATGGGTGCCATGTCACCCAGTTCTCGGGGTAGTGGGATACACTCCAGCACCATGTGTTGTCTTCTGCGTGGGTTCATGTATGTTTCCATGAACACACAGTCCAGCTCCTGGGACTCAAACATGCGCACCAATGTACGCCGGAAAAGCTGGGAACAAAACATAGCACAGAGGTAACTGTTTCAAGTAACGATTGTGAGGGAACCTTCACCACTGCTGTCAAACAGAAACATTCGAGTTATCTAGAACCACAATACTTTAAGCACTGATTGGCTAACCTGCATTTCTGACCAGACATCCTCGTCCAATAAGGTGGCAGAACAGTGATGCTGCAGAGGACAGATGAGACAGTGGCCCTCTGTCATGGACACACCTGCTGGCAGACTCAGGTACACCTGGAGACAAAATTAAGAAATACATTTGAAGAAATGCATTCACTTAAATGCATTTTGATCTTTCTGACTGATATCCCAAACAAAGCTAATGGATGGGCAAGATTCCAGGTCTATCATCAGACTGACCCATCTTGCAAAGCTCCAAATGAAAATGTTTTTGGCAAGTCTTAGAATTAACGGACCAATCAGCCTTATTTGAGGAGAACAAGGTGGTAGCTATGGGTGTGGTTTAGTTTTACTGCAAGCAGGTAAACAATGGCTGTCAGTGAAGCGACTAGCTTGGATGCTAACTAGCACTTTTATCAGAAGTGGACAACATTTCTTTGTCAAAAGAACAGAAAAGAACAACACAGAATGTTTTTCTTGGCAGATCTCTCTACTGGCTTTGACATTAGTTTGACTCACCAAAAGGCTCCAACCCAATGATAGTAAGCATTGACAGCAGCTGCTTGTTGAGCTCACGTTATATAGTTTATTTACCTGGGCTGCAAAAGCCCACTGGGCCATATGGCTTGTCACTCTGATTGGCCCATGATGAATATGACAAACAGCACCCTCCAAAAATGTTTCTTTTAAAGATGATGTCTATCCCAAACACAGACTATTCAACTTTATTTGTATCACACGTTTCATACAAGTGCAAATTCAATGTGCTTTACAAAAGATTAAAAACAAACAGAAAAAGCAATCAGCACCCCCCCCCCCCCCCACATACACACATACACACACACACACCTACTGATATATTACACTGTGTCTAACAGTCAAAGGCATAAGAGAAAAGCAGTGTTTTCAGACCACTCTTAAAAGAACTTAAAGTGTCTATCGACCTTAGGTCAATTGGCAGCTTATTCCACAGAACAGCACCATAGTGGCTAAATGCACCTTCACCTGATTTGCATTTAACTTTAGGCACATTTAGAAGGCCCATGCCTGAAGATCTGAGTGACCTGGTTGGGTAATAGTGAGTGAGCATGTCAGAAATGTACTGGGGTGCCATACCATTAAGTGATTTATAAACAAGAAGTAGCACTTTAAAGTCAATTCTATATTGGTCTGTCGCTTATGAATGCATGGACCAATTTTTCTGAATCAGACTGAGACATGAATGATCGAAGTTTGGAATTATTTTTTAAATGGTAGAAGGCTGTTTTGGTGATGGCAGTTATATGTTGTTGAAAGTTTAAGTTTGAGTCAATTATAAGGCCAAGATTTCTGATGTGCTCACTGTACTTAAAAGGAAATGAAGACGAAATCAAAACGAATTCTTGTCTCTGTTTTTGTGGACCAACTAGCAGGATTTCTGTTTTATCTGTGTTAAGCTGAAGAAAATTCTGTACTATCCAGTGGTGTATTTCATCGATGCATTTGACCAGGTGATTTATGGGATTGAGATTGCCAGGGGAGAGTGAGACATAAAGTTGTGTACCATCGGCATATGAATGGTAGGAGACATTACGTTTCTGAATGACTGAACCAAGTGGGAGCATGTACAGGCTAAACAACAGTGGACCAAGAACTGCTCCTTGTGGCACCCGACAGACTGAAATTTACTGATGTGAAATTGCTGTCATCATTTATATGCAAACATCATCAAATCACATATAGTTGACTTGCTTAATATGGACACAGTAGCGCTATCAAGGCTCAACAGGGTAGAAGTTAAACAAGCATGCAAACCAGGGTTGATATAGTTAACTAAAGCAAACTAAATAACTAAAACTAAAATGTAAAAACCATTGTAGTTAACTTAAACTAAATTTTTAAAAAGCTAAGCTATACAAAGAAACGAAAACTGACTAAAACTTAACTTATTTCTAACAAAACTAAGATCAAATAAAATTAGAAACAAAATCCCCTTAGTTTTCATCTTTGACAGCACTTAATGACCAATATGTACACCCACTTCTGGAGAGAGTAAAATCACCTGATTTGATTGAAAAGACTTCACACAAAGGTAATTTTAGGTCTTGAGTTGTATAAAAAACCTAACTGATTAAATAAAATGAAAAGTTAAGAGCCCTTTTGGGTCTCGCCTCTGACAGGTATCCTATTCCCAAAAACTAGAAGTAACACTTAGACTAATAAAAACTAACCTAAAACAAAGCATTTATGCAAAATAAAAACTAAACTAAACCAACAAACCAGCAGAAAAAAAACACTATTCTAACCTTTGTGCAGACTGTCGTTACATCTGGTGGAGTTCCATCAGATTCTCACTTGTGTTTAAAACTAAATATAAAAACAAAAGCAGAAAAACTAGCCTACAACCTCTTTTTACAAATATAAAGATTTAAAATCCACCACCACCACCACCACTAAGCAATTTTTAGTTTTTCTTTATAAATGACATGACAATAAACACATAATCAAAACTACTGACTGAGCACCAGGCTGAAGTCCCTTACCTTGCTCCCTATTGCCACTATGAGGTGCTTCTGGAGCTCTTGGCTGCTGAAGCAGTGCTGGCATTTCTCCATGGAGGCAGCCAGCTTCCTGCTCTCCCCGATGGCTCTGTTCCTCATTCTCTCCTCCTCCCTCCCCTCGCCCTCCCGCTGCGCCGCACTCGACACAAACATGTCATCCAGCGTGTAGTTGTCACCGTCTGTCTTCCCCATCATCTGGAGAGTCAAGTGGAGTGGAAATGGCAGCGATGGAGACAACAGAGGAGATGAGGAGAAGAAGCAGTGGGATATGTAGGGAGGGAAGAAAGAAGAGAGTGATGGTGAGCAGAGTTTAGGAGGAGTTTTATCATTCTAGAAAACATACTTGCTGAAACATAGCTTTAATTCATTAAAGAATAGGGATGCATTAAAACCTTCACCATCTTCTGTAGAGATACTGACTGTGCTTCAAAACTTGCCTGTAGCTTCCCTTATTGGTGAATGTAGGTGCTGACGAAGTTTCACCGTCTGTGCCGTTTCCACGCCACATTCTAAGCGTGTTGTGTGTGTGAGAGATGCGCCTGGACTTCCCAGTATGTAAGTTAGTCGCTGTGTGCTAACAGTGCGAAGCAGGATGCCGAGTATCAACTCTGGTGCTTCTACGTCTGAGTCCTGTCGCCATGGCAACCGGGCAACAGGTTGGTATCTGTGTGCATGTGAGAGCGTGAGAGGCGAGCACCGCTGAAGTGTGTGTGCATGACTCGCTGTGTAGGAGTGAGTGTGTGAGTGAGACAGAGAAAGAGTGAAAATTGGATTAGTTTAGTGACAGCGTGGGAGGGAATGTACGTGTGTGTATGTGCAAATGACTGCTCAGCGTGTGTCAGCTCATGATAGACATGTCCAAAAGGAGACGCATAAAAAATCATAAAGACACTTAAATCCCATCACAGAGAGGTTCATACAGACATCTAAAGATAAGTGAACACATTTTTATGCACTTTAAATTATAGATTGTGAGATCAGCAGAGCAGAAAGGATTAACATATGTCTGGCACACGACTCATGTAATATTAAAAACACACTACACAAAATCTCCAGACAATGCAAGTCTACTAACTTAATGCACTGCGTCTCTGACCAATGGATTAAAATGGTATTAATAGAAGCCCTGCCATGGTAACTGTAGATGTATTTTTAGTGTCACTCTTTGTAGGTGCACAATGTGTGTATATGTGTGTGTATTTTCGCACTAATGCACATGGTAGGAATACATGAGGGCTCCTAACAGTGTGTGCGCTTATATGAGTGAATGAGTGAGAGTGAACGAGTGAAAGCCAAGAAACTCAGGGAAAGGAAAAACATGGAAGGAGCCACTGCAGTTTCTTGATTGCCATGGCAACTCCTCCATCCCTTTTGTTTATAAATACTTCCTTTTTTAAAACACACACACCAGTCAGTTGTAGTTCACACTAACTTGTTGTCATATTACCCAGAGAGAGATGAGAGCAAACAAAAGAAAAAGAGTAGAAGGAGGAGAAGGAACAGGGGAAATCTCTCTTGACTGGTGGAAAAGTGCAGTCTGGGAAACTGCTGATGGACTGACACATGCACCACAACCTGTCAGCATCCGTCTGCTGCTCTATAACTGTTTAAAACACCCAGAGGAGGAGAGAGAGAGAAATGCTGAGAGAGACATGTAAGTGGTAGTGGTAAGGAGTGGGTTAGGATACAGAGCTACACAGTAGCATAAACATTCATAACACCTTGTTTGCTCTCTAACTTCAGCTCCGCTCATATTACTGCAGTGAGGATGGAGTATCATTTTGACAAATTTGATCAATCAAACAAAGCAGCCTTCAGTATGTATTAGCGGAGCCACATTATCCGTGCCTCTGTGGAGCCCTGCTTGTACCCCACATTGTTTTTAATCAAGTTTTCACATGCAGCTGATTTAATCTGGTGCCACTGTTGTTGTCAGACAGAAATGAGAAGCCTGCTACCTATTTGTTTTCTGTTGCTCTCTGCTAATGAAAGAGGAGAGAGGAGAGATAAAAGATAGGGTAAGAGAGTCATTATCACTACTGCTTAATGAATATGGGTTTGCTAAAAAACAATAAACAGGATGTGAAACTGAACCAGCCAACCCAAAGTTTAGGGAGTAAAAGTGTGACAAGTTTGTGTTAGGGATGTAATAAATTACAGTTATGTTTTTGATAATATATCAAGTATTTAAACACTTAGTCTAAAGTTAAATGCCAAGACTTAAGGTTGAATTTAAAAGCTTTAACTTAAAAGTGGTTATGTTTGATGATTGTCGAACTTTGTTAAATACAAATCAGAGGTCACTGTTGTGGATGCATAAAGTCTTTTTGTTATCTTTGATTTTATGCCAGTGCCACAGTGTTTATGATATTATAAAAGCCTAACCTAATATTGTATTTTATTAGTGCAATATGTCATCTTGGTAACAGTATCAACAGATATATATTTATTATATAGATCTACCATGGACATCATGTTGTGATATATACCAACAAGGTCCGGTGTTTTTATGTCAGAGTAGAAGACATTGGGATTTCTAGAAGGCAGTCTCAGCCCTGCTTTCACTAGGTATCTTTCTCCTATCTTTCTGTCTTTTGATTGCTTTGTTTTTATCCTTTGTGGGTTTTACTGACTGTTTTAAAAAGTTCTAAAAATATATATATTTCTAGTGTGTTTCTTTTCCCCTTTGTCACTGTGTTTTGGTGTCTTGTGTGAAGCACTCTTGAGTTGCCTTGTCCAGATGTGCTATATATAAATTTGCCTGCCTTATTAGTCCTATCACACTTAGCATGATACTTATCCTATTATCAATGCAAGCTTTATAATCTACCATGACGTTGCTACTAATAATTTCATCCCGTATGGTATAAAGTTACTAACTCTCTCAAACTTTATCTCAATAAAACCAAGATTGCTGTTGACAACCTCAGAGGCCCTCTCCTCCCTCAAGTCAAGAGTTGGGTTGTCTTCCTCAACGGCACCCTGTTCTTTAAGCTACACATCAATAATGCAGCGTGGTCTTCATATTTCCCCTTATGTGATATCTATTGCCTGTGCCTCTCATACCAAACAGCATCGCCATTCTTAATGCCTGAGGCGTCTCCAGTGTTGATCATCAATCCTCTGTGGTTTTCCTCACACACTTCTGTGTAACCTTAAACAGGTCCAGAGTCTCCCAGATCATCATCAGAACTCCTCCACTGAACATATCACCCCAGTCCTTCAACAGCTTCACTGGCTGCCTGTCAAATATTGAACTGACAACAAGATTCTCCTTCTTACATTCAAAGCTCTCCATATTCTACCCATACTCTCCAATCTTCTTTCTCCATGCTCCTCACTCCCCTCCTGCCCACTTTATCTTTTTAGGGTCTAGGGCATGCAGCCATACAGTACCCTGTCTCTAGAACTCTCTCTAACATGACACAAACTTTGTCAGTACTTTTGAATCCCTCCTAAAAACCTACCTTTGTAAAATGTGTCATTCATTGTAAGCATGCTTCTTCTCTAGCTTTTATTGTGAAACATTTCTGCCTTTACATTTGTACGGTATATTGTTGCCTTTTATTGAACATTGTTGCCTTTCATCATATATTTTTTCCATAGACCCTGTTTTTTATTCTTGCATTTTTAAGGTGATCTCCAGTGTCATGAAAGGTTCTCAAAAATAAAATGCATTATTATTACTACTATTATCTTCGCCATCATCATTATTATTGTTCTAATAATAGTTTACCATTACCTCATACATCAGTAGTTCTCAAATAGTAGGCCGGGACCCAAAAGTGTGATGCGAGGTGTTTTCAGTGAGGTGGCTGCTTTGTCTAAAGGGTCATGAATTTGTCTGAGGGTTGAAAAGGGATGGAAATGGCTGTGCATCTTTTTTCATGGAATTGTTCGAGAAGTTTTATTGTGAATTTATCCAAACTCAAAGGAGATTTTCTTTATTTTTCTTTTCTTTATTTTTCTTTTCTTTAAGCAAACTTTAGGTAATTTTCCCAAAAGGAGGGTTAAGGAGGTTTAAGATAACTCTTTGGGAAGATTTGTTTAGGTGTTCTCCCCAGTAACCTTTGGTAACCTTGACTGGTACTTTTCCTCTAATTTTTACAGAAACTTTCACAAGGAATAAGAGACTTTCAGGACTTTTCCCTCAGACACTTTCAGCAGTCTTCTCCAGTAATTTTTTTTTTAAAGGAAGCATTAGGGAAATTTTAGACAAGGCTTTGGGGATTTTATCTGGGATATTTCCCCCAGAACTTTAAGGAATCTTCTACATTACTTTCCAGGTTTTTTATGCTACATATTTTATTTTGCATGGTCTCTTTGTTTCATCACATTTCCATCTGGGGTCCAGTTGAGAACCACTGTCATACACTTTGTCATAACCTTCACCTTTTTTTATCAGAATGTTTCGAGGTTGTTTTTAGTGGTAAGTATGAATAAATACATGTATTATGTTGCAGATTAATTGCAGCTGCTGATGACGATAGAAGTCAAGCTTTTTCCAGTCATTTGACCACTAAAGATGCTTTCACACCCCAGGTCATGCTTACCAATTCAATCCACATTCACAGATTGATGGTGAAGGCTGCTACACAGAGAGGCCATCAGTATTAACTGATCCCATTAATATGCATCTATATACATCCACACGCCAGTGACACAGAAGTGGGAGCAGTTTGGGGTTAAGTACCTTGGCCAAGGACACTTGAGCATGTGACGGCAGGGGCTGTGGGTCAATACCATGACGGTCAAGTTTCAGAATAGCTGACACTACCTACTGAGCCACAGTTGTCCAAATCATTAGAGGATAAGATATATAAAATGTGTTTTGTTTTGAAAGTAGCATCTTTGCCTCTCTGAAAACAATGAAACACACTGGGTCTAGACCAACAGTCCTCTAGAGAAAACCCTAACATGTGCTTTGAGGTTAAAATAAGAGAAAGATAAAAAAGAATAAAACATTTAAACAGCTTCAATTCTGCAGATAAGTACAACTCTGTGCATTGCATTAGTTACTTGTATTGTATAAAGTCCCAGACTTCATGATTATTTTCATAATTGAAATCTCAACATAGAACCCTCTCAGTGTTTGCTGGATGGTGAAACACCTTGCATTCGTGGTGCCAGACAAAGAATATCTGATCTAAGCCCAAATACATGGACTTGTTATTTATTTAGTGTTTACCCAAGACTTATTCAGCAGGGCCCGGCAGTTGCAAGGTTCTGCAAGTTTTCTTACCTTTGAAGCCATACGGGAGTAGAGGGAATTCTGATCCTGTGCAGAGCTCATCTTCTCCCTCCTCACCATCTCCTTCAGACCCACGTTATCATCATCCTGGAAGTAGCGCACACGCTCCCCATCAACGTGAGTCTCAATCTGAGGAGAGAGAAATAGAGAGGGCTTGTGAGAAAAGCGGGCAAGGAGAGAAGATGGTGAACAGGAAAATTCAGGACAAAGGTAAAAGGTATTTTTAGATTAGCCTAAATCTCAATTAAATATATGAACAAGATAGATATTGCTGAAGCTTGGGCCACTGCCATTTTCTGCAAAATGCAGGATTTAGTGGCCTTTCATTCGGCTTAAGATTTATGTTAACCATGTGTGCGTTAACAGCCATTTTAATGCTTTTAAATTCCTTTGTAGAAAGTTTCACTCCCTGCTGTTCTGGCATTTGTTTTTCTACTTCTCTACCACCCATCATGCCTCGCTCTTTACCGCTTTCTTCTTCCGTCGTCCTCCATGGGGCTCCTGAGGTCCAGATGGAGCACTGACTGGCCAGGCACGACCTGATTGGTCCGTTCTGAACAGCAGGACTTCCTGGTCTTCACTGGGATGACTCTTGACCTAAAGAAACATAACAATCATAAGAATTTACAATATTTGTGTATTTAAAAGAAAGCAAAACATCATAAATGACCAATAAAGATAAAGGGGGCCCAAATACAGGGAAGTATTTGCTTACATTTTTGGCTACACCAGAGGTCGCATTAACTAAATATTCTCCGTAATTGGCTGATTGTTTTTGAAGGATGACAGAATTTTGAAGGCTGTTTGTCATTTTGACAGACCGGCATGATGAGGATGAGCCTGAGTTCCAGCACACGCACAAAGACAGACAGACAGACCTTTCCCATTTTGCACACATATACTATCAAGGAGGTGATTTAATCTATGAAAAATCTTGTTGCCAGTGAGCTCTACAACTGGCTTCGACCCTGTAGATTAGTGAAAGCGCGTCAGTCTCCGTGCTGACAGTGCACTGAGAGGCTGCAGCATGTGTACAGGTCAGCATGCAAAGTGTTAAGCTATGAGTACGTTGCACAAACTGAAGACATCAACTCATAAACAGGGGCTCTAATTTTAGATTGAAGAAAAATTTTTTATTATGAGCTATTTTTTATTTTATTATTTAGGTCTGTGTGCGGCTGCTGTAAAGAATCATCAGCACACAAAGGCTGAGCAATTAAACAGCGATTTCTAGGAAATAGTGTTCTCTTTATATACTATTCACCTTATTACAAAAAGAATGACAGCCTCCTGCAGAGTAAAAATAATGATGAGAGCAGCTGGTGAACACTGTAGTATTTATGAGATCATACAGTAAACTTTAGCTAAGTGATCAGAAGTCTGGCTTGAGTCATAAGTCCATTATTATTTTTTTCAGAACTATTATTAACATAGGAGTTAATAGATGATGATTAACCTAAATAAAGTCTGTTATATTGCCATTTTTATAGGAGTTAAATCAGTCCGACATCGCATGCACAGAGCCTGTACAACGGTTGGAGGAGTATGTGATTGTCACATCAAGTTGTCCTTTCTTGTTCCATTATTATAATTCAGCGTGCGGTAATGATAAGAAATCCTCTGGCAAACAAAATGTCGGCAGAGTGATTTTTGTTGGGGTGTGTAACTGTGCTGTCCCTTATGAGAATTATGAGAATGTCCCTGTTGAGAATTGAAGGATCCCAAAAGCTTAAAAAAATAAAGCCCTGTCAGCAGGAAACAGCTAACCTGACATGCCAGATCTACTCATTTCCATTGCAAGGATATATTTGACATACATGTGGAAAAGCTAATAAAATAAATAACACTGCTTTGTCAAAATATTTACCAAGTAAGTGAAACTGTATATGAAGCATGTGGACAATAAATAAACCATAAAACTGAAAAAATGACATTTCAAATTAAGTTTTATATAAAGCTATGTTACACATCCTGGTACCGTCCTTACGGAATTGATATCCTGCCCTGAGCAACATCATCCCCTCTCCCCTTCTGCATGTCTTTTATCGCATCTGATTGGCTAAACAGAAACACATGCCCCTACACAGACACATTGAGTCAACCACAGTGATACTGTTACTAGCAGAATGATGAGGAGAAAATATCCTCCCTTTATTCTGTGCTCTTTTGTGCAGGAAAAGGACACATCACAACAGGAGAAGTGCAAAACATCTCTGCCAAGACAAGCTTTCAGTGTGGCGCTCTGCTCTGATTCTAACAAGAAAAGTGGTCCAGTTCTGAGTAAACTATTGTTTCTACAGCAACATTTAAGCAAACAACTAACGCGGCAGTAGGCTCTGCCTGGATATACCAGACAAGCCGACCATAATGATCAAAAACCCATACCGAAACAGACCAGGTGTAAAGCAAAAACATCCCTTCTGCCACAGAAAGATTTCAGCGTGGTTTGAATAAAGACATGTTGTCCAGTTCAGACAAAACAGCTGCCGCAACTAAGTCCCAGCTAATTACTCCTGTATTTTTCAGTATTTTCAGAATCAAAACATTGTAGAAGCTGCATGTTGGCGTGGCTTATTTTAGGACAGAAACCAAACAGTTTATTTTATTTCCTCATTTAATGAAGTGTTCTCTTAAAAACATAGAATTGTCAATCAGATTAATCCCGCTCAGAATGAAATACTAGATTTATGTCACAGCAGCCATGGCCTGATTTGACAGCCAAGAGAAGACTGACATTCAACCTGACAAGTCAAGGCGGATGGCAAAGAAACAAGAACAAGTGAGGAGAAGCAGAGAGGATGGGAGGCAGCCACAAGAGAGTAAAACTGGACTGTCAGAACGTAATGATAGAACGGAATATTTTTCCCTGCTTCAGTCAAGAGAGTTGGGGCTTTAGAGGCTCAGAGCGCAGTGAAAACATAAAACATGAGGCAGACAGCAAGAGTCAGAAACACTGAATAGTAAAGACAAGCCAAAAGTCTTCCATAACGAGACAGACGGGAAGGATCTCAAATGAGAGCAAATCAACAGCACTCCATCTCTGAGAGGGCTGAAGAACCTCTCCGCTGTTAAGTGCACTAAAATGCAAGAGTTACAACTTTTCTCAGAAAGCATACTGAGGATTTCACCCCATTTGGAAAGGACAGCCTTAGTGGGGAGGATATCTGGCTTCAGTTTCAAACGATGATATATGAGTTCTTTATTAAATCATGGTCTGCTTTACATGTTTTTATACAGCTGTCTTATGTCAACATGTGTCAGAGAAATCCTCCGTTTAGCGTGTGTTTAAAGATAAAAGAGGGGCCATAAAGCAGTGTGTGGTCGCTGCCACTGCATCCTGGATGTTCAAGAATGTTTGATATACATTTTGTCTTTGTTTTAAACTTTTTTTTCTCTTGCACACATAAAACACACAGGGTGCACACTCTGAATGACCTCTGATAGGACAGACATTTGTTTCCAATTAGTTTGCTCAAATGCCAAACAGGAGCCATGTAGAGAGCAACATGTGAAGGCTGAGCTGCTGAGAGGCTTTACATAAACAAATTCCTCTTTAAGAGCAGTCATATGTGATGTGTCCCCCTCGAAATTTCAAGAAAGTTTGGTGCTGCTCTAACCTGTTGTCTGCGTGTGTGTCAGAAGTTCACAGATATTGACTTGTGTGTTTGGATCATTTAGACCACTTTAGAGCAAAAGAGGAGCAGCTAGCTCTTAAATCTGGCAGAGGATGATTTTGCATCTGTTCTGGTGTCAGGTTAGTGGCTATTGCAAGTTTCTCTTTCTCTCTTTGCATGTGTTTACTCTGGATGTGATTTGAGAGAAAATATATAAATATCCAATTTCAGTTGGTGTGTCAGTACCTGGATTTGTGTGTTTAAATGTGTAAATCTGTAGAATGTTTTCAGAGATGTGCGGATCAGCATGTCTGAGCTAAGTGTAAATCTTAGGAAAATAACTCTGTGAAGTCATCAGCACAGAGAAATACAGCTTTTTATAAAATTGAAAGAAGCAAGAGGGAAAAATAAATCACTCCATATTTCTTAATGTTGAAAATGATTGCTGCCTTTTTAGGAAAGAAACCAGAAAGGGTTATATTTCTTCTTGAATTTATTTCACAGATGATTTTTTTTTCTGAGTCTGTGGGTAACATGTGCCTAAAACAAGAGCCTGCAAGTGGTGAGGGAGGGTCAGCTCTGTTTCAAACAAGTGACAGAGGATCAGCTGGGCTCCGTTTCTTTACTACTTGCCACACAAACAATTTAAAAGTGTCAGGAGCAAAAAGCAGGGTGCTTTTCACTTAAATATGGCCACATCATGGCAGCCTGTTCGTGGCATATATGAAGAAAAAAAATCTTGTGTGACATTTTTCCCCTTGATGAGAAATTCTGTGATGCTTTAGTCTCATGAGATCTTGTGGAACGAAATCTCATCATACCCCTACATTTTAAATATTCTTTTCAAGGCTGAAGGAACTACAGATCCCACCATCCATTTTAATGCTTTTAATATATTGCCAATAACATCTTTTCAAACTTTCAAAACATGCACAGACCTTTTTTCTACATTTATCTTTATTGTAGTACTCAGATTGTTAAAATCAAAGCTGCAATGCAATATAGTTTGTGTAGTCTTTCAAAGGGCAGCCGCATGGATCGTTCTCATTAATAGCTGATGTTCATGTGCACAGTAACTATTTCCATCGTAACAACAGGCAGCTCCACCAGTCAGAGATAGTGCTGTGAAACTCTAGGACTGTCTAGGACTATGTACAAGATAACAAATAAACCATGTTTTTTCAAATGAGATTGATATCTTACAAACTTCCACAGCATAAATCATCCAGTTACTCTCAGGTTGCTCATGGTAAATCTACCTTGAATGGTTATGGCAATCTACTATTGAAGAAGTGAATGGGATTTTTACTCTGTTGTGCTTTATACAAAACAATTTCAACCACCACTTCAGTCCAAGATGCAATATCTCCTGGTTTTAAGAACTTAGCAAAATTTCAGAGTAATATTCCCTCACCTGCTTTGATTTATTTGTTTCTTGTAGCTTCTGTCGGGCAGCATGGCTCTCTTTAGCTTTCTGTGCTGCATCCAGCTGGGCTTTCAGCTTCTCAACCATTGCCTGAAAAGCACACATATTTACGGCATTAACACAAGATTTGTTTTTTTTTAAAGTCTGAACATTTAGTTTTGCAAATATATCAGTCATCCACTGCAAACCAGTAAACATGAATATATAAGGATGGGAAACAGTCCTTGGCAGATTTCTAATGTAAAAATTAACACAAAGCCTGTAAGAATAAAGCCTTTTGGGAAAATTGAAAGGGTATAGATGTTGCCAGTTAAAGAAACAGAAACTATACAAAGTCAGTTTTTGTAGGCTGCATGTTTATATATCACTTTACTGCTCAAAGGCATGGCAGGCTGAACACACAAACACACACAACCTCTTAAGTTAAGACACACTGCCATGGCAGATATCGAAACGTCTATGCACAAGCAAAAGAAATAAAGTGCATGACTGTTAAAGGCACTTAACACAAACACATACACACAAACACTCCAAGTGTTTTGGGAATATCCGTTTGATTGCTTTGTCGTGTAGGGAGATGCTGGAGGTCAGCCCGATAGCTTGATAACACTTAGCATCACAAGTGTGAGTGTGTGCAGTGTGTAAGTGTGTGTTAAACAGGCAGTTCTTCAACCTCCACTATCAGAGATCCCCATGGATCTTTTAACATTGACACATGAAGACAGAAAGAGGGAGTTAAAGTGCACAGATCAATGAATGCTATAAATTAATGGATCCCCTCATGTGCTGTTAAATCTACACAAGGAAAGGAGTCCCTGAACATGTGCTGATAAAAGGCGGCTGCAACATTGACCTAAAGCTGGAGATGTTCAATTAAAAGATCCTTAAACAGAAAAAAAAAACATTGAAACTCATTGACTCTTAGCTGTGATAAATACTTGCTTTAGACTCATTTGACGCATTTGATTAGCAAAAGAAACAAAAAGGAGGAAAAAATACCCCCCAACACCAAAAACATTGCAGCTCTACTAAAAAAAAAAGGCAGAGGTAGAATGGACCGTGAAATTGACAGGTGAATTGGTGTAGCAACAGCAGTTTTGCAGACATTGTACCATACCGTCATGGTGACGAGGGAGCTGAGCCGAAAGGCAAATCTTTCAATTAACCGGTCGATATTCATCCCAACCCTTACCTATGGTCATGAACTCTGGGTAATGACCAGAAATAAATCATGAGTTCAATGAGGGAAATGAGATTCCTTGGGAGGGTGGCTGGGCTCAGCCTTAGAGATAGGGTGAGGAGCTTGGATAAGCAGATGAAGAGAAGAAGAATGAAGCTTAGCCGCTGCTCCTTCGTGTTAAAAGGAGCCAGTTGAGGTAGTCATTGAGGTGGGCATTTTATTAGGATGCTTCCTGAACACCTTCCTGTGTAGGTCTTAAGGGCATGCCTAACTGGAAGCAGACCCCAGGGTAGATCCAGGACTGGCTGGAAAATGTCACTAGAGAGAGAGATGTCTGGGCTGACGTTTGATGGATTAATGCATGGATGATTTTGCATCCCCTTTTGTGTCTTTCAAAAAAAACTGCCAACATTTGGAGAGATTGTGGATCGGTAGGTAGAGTGGAATATTAGGATTTGATCCCAGCTCCTTCAGTCACATGTTTGTGTGTCTTCAGGCAAGACACCTAAACCTAAGGGCAAGGTGTTACAGTCCCTTAATAGTTTGACACTATGTGTTGTTGAAAAGCTAGAGAGTTACTTTGTTTTAAGTTTCTAGCAGGTCTTTAAGAAAGTCAGTCCAGCACATTTTTATTCATCCAAGTTTAGCATGCTGGAGTTTCTGATACGTGGAAATAAAGTCCTGATCAGGAGATTTTAAAAGTATGGAAAGTCTATTCAGCAGAAATAAAAAGTAGAACAGCCAGTAAAAATATTTGGACAACATGCAGGATCCTAAAAAAATGTGAGTTAATAATTTATAGTGTTGATTTTATGTTCTGACAGAAATACATGTTAAACTTTGTATGAAAGAAAAGCCTCAGAGATAAGAAGTATCTTATTCCCGGACTAATGGCATCTCAGGGAAACTTTCCTAACAGGATTAGACATCATTTTGCATCTTAATAAATACTTTTCCAAAAATGGTTGTGTCATTTTGCAGAAAATAGGGCATTTTAATTTCCTGAGATATAATTATACTCACTGTGTTCCCCATGATCTCTGCCTTCACCAATTTGGCTCCTAGTTTGTTCATCTCCTCCTCTGACAGCAGTGGGATCTCCTCTTCTTCTTCTTCTTCTTCACTTTCACTCTCACTCCTTGGAGAAATATATAAAGATAGGGAAAAGGGGACAAACATTTTTAACCCTAGTGAGTATTTTGATGCCCAGTCAGAAGTAAATGATGGCAAACACCTGATCATAAAGCATCTTTTCTCTGCTATTGCTACTTTGCTATTTCACCCTAATATTAACTCTAATGGGAATCTTATCTATGACATTCTTAATTTAACCATTTAGTTATTATCTTCTACAGCTTCAAAATGTTTATCTGTCATGATTCATTTGAGCCTTTCTGCACCCCACCAGAGATCATTACAGCCTCGCCGTGGAGGATCTGAGCCGCAGCCTGGGAAGCATCATTCAAGACTATTACACTCCTCATAGTTTCATTTTATTCTGCTGCTACACTGGAGGCTCATTTCATGCTGCAGGGGTTCTGGGTGCTGGTTTAACCCAAACAGCTTAGCCTAATGAGGCAAAACCCTGAGCAACTAAAGAAGGCTTTACTAAGAAGGGATGCTCTGACATCTGGCCTACAACTGTGCTGTGACTGAGACAACCAGGAAAGTAAGAATGAATTTAATCTCATGATGCAATGGTTTGACTTATTTCATTTTGTCATCTAGGGTTTTTGCAGGGACAGAGTTTTAAATATGTTTCAGTCATGGAAATGTACTTTTTAAAAGACAGTCCCTTCTGCCATAAGACAGGCATTATGGTTACATCATAAAACACATGAACTGTGGGTGAGTTCAGAGATATGGGGAGTTTTTCTTGGAATATTTAGATTTATGTTCAAGAGAAGATAAGTGCTAATAAAGCATGTATGTGAAGACAGCTATGTTTTATGGAAGGGATTACTTTTAGAAAGTCTCGATAAGGTTGTTTTTAAGTCTACATTATGAAATTAAATGAAATAGTACTTTATGCATGTAGTGTAGACACAGAAGCACTTCAATTCTGATTCAAACTTTTCTGCTCTGTGGGTATAAATGTCATCACATGTGTGGCTGGTTGCATGTGTGCCACTCCTTTTCAATGTTTTTATATGATTTTATTTCTGCATTTTGGACAGATTGCTATGCAGTGTTCCTGATGTCCACTGGACTAATGTTGGAATGATTTGATTTCTATTTACCATGACTGTAGCAATTATTTTCCATCCTTGTCCTTCTATATTTTCCCAGTCACGCAAAGCACATTGAGATTATATGTAATCAGATGCACCAACTGTGAAATTTATTGCCTATACCAATACCGATGTTTAATAAAAATTAAGCTGTTGCTGATAACAGTGTTTGTGTCATTACTTCTTGTGTTGTAATAATATTCTTGTTGTGCCAACATTTTCTTTTCTCTTCATCTAATAAACAAATGTTGTTTCATTCTGATAAAACCACCACAGTAACTAGATCTGAGCTCATTGCTCCACTGGTGGCAAATGTTTACCAGCTTGCAATAGAAGTAAACCATAACTACTAGCTTGTTCTTCTCAAATGATTCGCTCTCAAACCAGACAGGGCTTCAGAGTGAAGCTTTGCAAGATTGATCTGCCTGATGACATACATGGAGTCTGGCCAATCCACTGGCTTTGCAAGGTTACGAAATTCAACACTGCCTCTGAATCTCAAAGAAAAATGAAATGAAAAACAACTAAATTCTACTCAACTAAAGTCTTGTGGCTATGTGTGCTCATGTTTTTCACATGAAAGGCATAAAAGGAGACTAGGAAACAGATATGAAGGCATCCCTGCATCCATCATGTCCTCTGAAAAACACATAAAACTGGAGTATCCAATCAGTACAGAACTGGCATACATCATTCAGTGAATAAGACAATGGTATAAAAACAAAAAACCTTGATGTCGAAGCAGCTTTTTCTCCATGCATGTTTAAGCCTTGAGGTGGTGCTGCAGTTTTCCCAGAATCTGTCTCTTTCTCCTGTTGTGGTTTCTCTGAGCTGGCAGATTCCTGGGCAGCACTGCTGCTCTTCTTCCAGGCTGGGATGCTTGTATTACGAGGACAAGAGTCTTCATCGTCTGAGCTGGGTTTTAGGAACCCTGTGGACCGACGTGAAGGAGGACGGTGATGACGATCTTAAAAGGAAGAAGAAATTGCAAAGCATGTTAAGTGACTTTTTCTTTTTTTAAGTTCTGCTTCTTTTTCTCAGACTTGTGTTAATATGTACTCTGACAGCAGTTAGAGAAGGCCTAATCATAAACCTACCTTCATCATTGTCGTCATCTTCTGAGGGTTTTAGGAAGCGGCTTTTTAGTGATCCAAGAGAGGAAGAACTTGGACTCCAATTTTGCATGGATGAGGACGATGCAACAGGTCTTTCGCTTTCTCTATTTCTCTCTCTGTTTCTTTCATTATGTCTGTCCCTCCCTCTATCTCTAACTCTGTCTCTATCCCCATCTCTGTCTCGGTCTCGGTCTCTATCCCTACATCTGTCTCTATCTCTGTTTCGGTCAGCATCTCGATCCCTTTCCCTTTCTTGTAACCTGTCACCCTCTCGACCATCGATCTCTTCCTCCCGCCCTTGATACCCTCCCCGCTCTCTCTCCCTCTCTTCTCCTCTTCCCCTTTCACTTATTCTCCACCGATTTCTCTCTGCTCCAACTTCCTCTTTTCTCTTCCATCTCTCTCTGTCCTCATTCTCTCCTTTCCTCCATCCTCCTCCTCTTTCTCCATACACAGCTTTTTCAGCCTCAGCAAGCCTTTTTTGAAATTCTTCCATTGACTACAAAAGGAGAAAAAAAAATGATATTACTTCAAGAAGGTCTCAGTTTTTGCAGTGTTGTTGAAATAGATTGTCAAATTTCACTTTCAAATCAGCAGCTAATCTCAATTACAGGAGCCAGGATCTAGTAATACACCACTATACTGAAATACCATACTTTCACACAACTGATCAATGCAACATACTTACACTGACAAATCATTTAGATAATATCTATAGGTAAATAAATGCCAACGCATTTCATACAAAGGTTACCCCACTAATTTAAATCTTAAATGTCAGTACATAAGATGTGCTTGCTTTACTGGATTAAACACAAATTTAAGGCTCATGCATAAATGCTGAGGTTAGCTGAAAACTAAAATAGTACAAAGAAGGCGCGCACACACACACATAAAGATGTGCTCACAATCTTCTGACAGTCACAGTTTGTCAGCTGAAGGCACAAACGCTGACACTGCTGAAAGTAACTGAACAGAGGACATTTGGCACTGTGAGTCTGTGTGAGTTTGTCTCTTTGCTGTCTGTTTGTGTCAGCAAAGAGATAGATTAATAAAAAAGCATATCATCCAAATACTAATTTCTCCCACAGTGCACAAGTATGTTTGTGTATGGGCTAGAGATTCACACAGTTAGCAGGCTAAACAGTAAAAGACAGCGGTAGTCTGAAGTCTTTACCTGCATTACAAGTTGTTAAACTTAATTCTTGATATTTTAGACCAGTTTAGGCCTGCAATCTCAGTTAAATGCTCTGTATGAACTGTAATGCAGCCACTTGTCACTAGTACAGTAGCTGCAGTAAATGGCCACTGCTCTGCTGCTATAATGCACTATACAGCAACAATAACATCTTGTAGGAACAGAGAGTGTATTTTGATTTTAGGAAACTGGGATAGACTCGTATGTAAGCTGCAGTTACACTCAAGAATGCAATGGGGGGGGGGGGGTGCTTATAAAAGTTGTATGGATGTCAATAAATGTTTCATTCGCAATGGTTCAATAAAAAAGTTGTTCACAAAAAATTAATAAATAAATAAGCAATCAGTATCCACATTCAGCACAGGCATGTTGACGTGAACCTGCAAAAACGATAGAGTGCGAGTAGTGTTAATGTCTCTGCAAACCAAATTAACATTATTTACCCACTGATGCTGGGATCCTGTCTTACATAAAATGTGCTCAACTGTTTTCAAGTATTTTCATTATGTTTTAACAAGTTAATTAAGCATAACTGGAATTTGTGTTAAACTGGATTACACAGTACACCTAAGGGCATCCCTACAAATAAGCTATTGACTTTATAAAAAGGAGGATAACACAAATGCTCCCAGAAAAGGAAGCCAAAATATTGTCATATGCCAAGCCTCCTCCATGTAAACAGACAGGTATGGGTTCAATACTAAAATAAGAACAGACCTTCATGTGAATTATATGTAATATATCATGTCACATATTTATATTTAAACAAAGTTTTTGCCATAATAGTAAGCATTTACCATGCTAATTAGTGTCTGAATGTGCATTTGTTCTAAAGTTTAGTTTTAATTAGTTATTTGATACCAAAGCATCATTACAGACACCTCAGTTGACAAACGTGCCTCCTTCATTAGTCGTCATCACTCTTACTTAGCAGAGTAGAGGAATGATACACTACAGAGATCTACACTACAGAGATCTTTGCCCTTGAACTTTTAAGCTTGAGGTGCAATTTGGTTAACAGAAGGGGCAGGACATAAATACCACAACTCCATCACCCAGATCCTTCTGCATGTCTTGGCTCCAAATGGCATCACTAATATGCCAGCACCCATTGTGAGGGTATCTTGGCTTTATTTGTTTGAAGGGGAGATGGAGAAGCATCTTCTCCAAATAAACACAGGCTTAAGTGTCGTCACACAACAGAAACAAAGAATCAAACTATCCTCTAAACTCATTTTGAAATCATTTGGATATTGCACCACTTCCTGGTGGTGTGGTGACTCTGTGGCTTGTATGCGCCTGCTAAATTATGCATGCAAATGTGTTAATGCAGCCATTGTGTGCCATCAGTTCTCACGCCGTATCTCTCAGCCACAATATCGTTGAGGCTGCGCTGCTCCCTCTCAGCCTGCTCCTTCATCCTCTGGTAGCTCTTCCTCAACCAGCTCAGACCTCCATCATTCACTACCGAGACTGCAGAGACAGGGAAGAAAAAAAAAACATTAAAACCTTTATTTTCTAATTTATCACTCAAGCATCTTTTACAACACAGTATGAGGATTATCAACTTGCACAAATGAAAGCAAAGGCAATGAGATCCCACTTAAATAGGGAGCTTAAAGTTTACTCTTAGAAGAGATTAAAGCATGATGATGAGTGAAAGGTTGAAGGAGGACACAGCAAATGATGAAGCCAGCTGAAATTTAAAAGAAAGGCAGATACATTCATTTATGTTACATAACTGGACCCAGAATATTATTTAAGAAGATAGTGGAATTTGGTAAACACAACCTAAAGTGAAAAATTAAAGAGGAAAAAAAAAAGAAAGAAATTCAACTGAAGTCTAAGAAGAAAAAATAGATCAACAAGAAAGTTCAACATGTTTAAAGAGGGGGAATAAAGGTCAGAAGAAACTAGATTTAAAAAGATAAGAGGATTAATCTGTCTTTTAGTCAGTGGGAAAGAAATAGGCTAATATTTAAAAAAAAACAATAGTTCATATAACTTCCCAGAAAGTTAAAAACATGATAGGTGTAACAGCCAAAATTTCAGATCAAAGACAATATCAAGGTTCTGGTTTGTTTTGTTTTTGACAACTGCTTGTGGTTGTACAAAGCATAAGAATTGAAGACAAAATACCAAACGTTCCTTCTAAATCTTTGTCTGTATGCCTATTTGTTTATCACAGTGCTAAAGACTGATCATAATTGTATGCACATAGCTATATATTCAGTTTTTATAAACACATCTAATTATAGATTTGTTTGTCACTGTTGCATCCTTCTGGGGAAAAAGGATTCTTAGACTATTTCCCAGAACAAAGAAAGAAGTGTACCCAATGTAAAACCATTTTAGTATACGAAGGGCAAAGCAGGTAAACATTCATGCCTCTGTGTGAGTATGTGTGTGTGTGTGGGCAAAATTTGCCTTTCTGTTAAAATTAAGCTTTCCCAAGGCAATGCCAGCTTCAGAGAAACCTGTACTTACTGTGTAAAGATAAGAGACACGTGTGCATGTACCTGCATTTGCTTGTCAGCTTAACACAGCTTACTCTCTGCCTGTCAGTCTCTCTCTCTCTACATCCTTAAATCCCTGACTCGTACGTCTTTCTCTACTCCATCTAATTTCTCACTCTTCAGTCAAACCTTCGTGATGACATTCGTGTGCGCACATAACTCTGTGTTTAGAAATATTTTTTTCAGCACTCATAAAAATCTCCACCTTAATCAATATGGGCAACATTGTGTCAATTCTTCCACCAGTGATGAAAATAATTAAACAAATCCTTTGTGAAACAAAGTTTTGGGCTGATACATGGATGAAGAGCTAAAGGGCTACTAGAGCTTGTTTCAAGGTAAATCTAGGCAGAAAGGATGAGAGGTTCGTACAGTTTGTTTATTGTATAACATGTATTGTATAACAGCATGGTGAGGTTCTGTGGCAGGATCAGTAACTCCCCACTAAATGGAAAGTTCCTGAATCTCAATTTGAATCTGATTGGTCGTTGGTTCATATACCAACAAGACAAAGACCCCAAGCATATTTCAAAGCTGTGCAAAGACTATTTGACCAAGAAAAAGGAATCTGGAGTACTGGAACTGATGGACTGGCCAAGTCAAAGTCAGGATTTGAATCCTATTGAACAAATTTGGGATTTAGTAGATTCCAACATTGATGGCACAAAAGTTTCATCTAAAGCAAGTCTGTGGGAACAGCTAGAAACTATTTGGAACTCAATAAAAAAAGAGACTGTGGAAAAGTACATAAAAACAATGCCAGCAAGAATGCAAGCTGTTATCAAGGCCAAACAAAATATACATAACATACAAAATATTAAGTTTTTGAGTTATTATGTGTGAAATAGGACTATTTAGTTGTTTCAGTTTGTTATTTGCCAAATAACTAACAATAACATTTTTAGTTTCGAACGTTTTTGAAAGATTTTTAAAATGTTTGTTTTCTCGTTTTTATGACAGGTGGTCTAATAAATTTGTTAAGCACTATATATATATATATATACACACACACACACACTAGTGCATCTCAAAAAATTAGAATATCATGAAAAAGTTCAATGTTTTTTGTCACTTGTTTCTGCAAGTGAAACCCATATATTATATAGACATATTACACACAGAGTTAAGTATTTCAAGCCTTTATTTCTTGAAATGTTGATGATTATGGCTTACAGATAAGAAAACCCAAAATTCAGTGTCTCAAAAGATTAGAATATTGTGAAAAAGGTCAATACTGGAAAGTCATGGTGCCACACCCTAATCAGCTAATTAACTGCAAACACCTGCAAAGGTTTCCTGAGCCTTTAGATGGTCTCTCAGTCTGGGTCAGTAGGCTCCACAATCATGAGGAGGACTGCAGACTTGATAGATGTCCAGAAGACTGTCACTCACACCCTCCACAAGGAGGGTAAGTCACAAAAGGTCATTGCTAAAGAAGCTGGTTGTTCACAGAGTGCTGTATCCAAGCATATTCATAGAAAGTTAAGTGGAAGGAAAAAGTGTGGTAGGAAAAGGTGCACCAGCATGAGGGATAACCGCAGCCTGGAGATGATGATCATCAAGCAAAATCCATTCAAGAATTTGGGGGAGCTTCACAAGGAGTGGACTGAGGCTGGAGTCAGCGCATCAAGAGCCACTACGCTCAGACGAATCCTAGACATGGACTACAAATGCCGCATTCCTCGTGTCAATCCACTCCTGAACCAGAGACGTCAGAAGCGTCTTACCCGGGCTGTGGAGAAAAAGAACTGGACTGTTGCTCAGTGGTTCAAAGTCTTCTTTTCAGGTGAAAGAAAATTTTGCATATCATTTGGAAATCAAGGTCCCAGAGTCTGGAGGAAGAGTGGAGAGGCACAGAATCTATGTTGCATGAAGATCAGTGTGAAGTTTCCACAGTCAGTGATGATTTGAGCTGCCATGGCATCTGCTGATGTTGGTCCACTGTGTTTTCTGAAGTCCACAGTCAACGCAGCCATCTACCAGGACATTTCAGAGCACTTCATGCTTCTTTCTGCTACAAGCTTTATTGGAGATGCTGATTTCATTTTCCAGCAGGACTTGGCACCTGCCCACACTGCCAAAGGTACCAAAAGCTGGTTCAGTGACCATGGTGTTACTGTGCTTGATTGGCCAGCAAACTGGCCTGACCTGAACCCCATAGAGAATCTATAGGATATTGTCAAGAGGAAGATGAGAGACACCAGACCCAACAATGCAGATGACCTGAAGGGCTATCAAAGCAACCTGGGCTTCCGTTACACCTGAGCAGTGCCACAGGCTGATCGCCTCCATGCCACGCCACATTGATGCAGTAATTCATGCAAAAGGAGGCTCAACCAAGTATTGACAAGAGAGAGTGCATAGAAATGAACATACTTTTCAGAAGCCTGACATTTCTGTTGAAAATATCCCTTTTTTAATTGATCTTATGTAATATTCTAATCTTTTGAGACACTGAATTTTGGATTTTCTTATCTGTAAGCCATAATCATCAACATTTCAAGAAATAAAGGCTTGAAATACTTCACTCTGTGTGTAATATGTCTATATAATATATGGGTTTCACTTTCAGAAACAAGTGACAAAAAACATTGAACTTTTTCATGATATTCTAATTTTTTGAGATGCACTAGTATATATATGTATATGTGTATATATATATATATCTTACATGTGGACCTGCCTAAATGAAGAGTCTACTGATCTTTGATGTTACCTTTTGTTGTTGCAGCACCAGCCTTTTCCTCTGGGGGCAGACCAGTTCCTCCATCTTTCCAGTATGGGTTCAGCTCTAATTTGTGCAAACCAGCCTGAGGGAAACACAAATACGCAAAAATACACACAAACACCTGAGTCATTTTTGTAAACTGTCAACAGCACAACAGGGGCACAAAAGCTCAAAACTAACAAAAAAACACCTTGCAGACAGCACTAAGTACACACACTGTCCGAGAAGGAAAGACCCCTGTTACCTTGGTAACCACACAGCTGGGAAAATGAGGAGAAAGAATGCAACTGTATAGTGTGCAATCCAAGCAATAACAAACCTGATTCCTCTGCCTCCCTCTAATACAAACCTGCATGTTATGTTGCATCAGGATTCAAGTAAAGCATGCATGATGGCACTGTATGAGGATGCCATAAATTTAAAGCACCCCGTAAACATGCTCACCTGTTCAATGGCCTGAGCCTTTGCCCTCTCCTCTTCTTTCAGACGTTCTTTCTCAGCCCTCCTCTCTGACGTAGAGGTGGTTTTCATTGCCAAGAAGTCAAATGTCATCCATTCATCTCTCTATTGAAAAAGGAAGGAAACAACATTAATAAATATCTCTGGCTCTAAAGCAGTGGTGGCAAACGTGTTTGCATGCTAAACGTGTAATCAAAGCTCTTGATACATGTTTACTTTCTACACATGAATGGCTTCTTTTTCACCTCCATTTGGAAAAAAACATTCACTTCAGTATTGCCTCAAATGCACAGTCTGTAAATTCTGCTGCCAGGGTGCTCTCAGTCAAATCAATAACAAAAGTAAAAAGAGCTGAGCACTGCCCTGCTCGGCAGCTTATTTCTCATTTAGAATTGGGGGACAGATTGTTTGCAAGAAGGCATAAGGAGGGAAATCCAGTAACAACACGGTACCAGTATCAATATGTCTGATACCTACTGGACCAAGTTACAACACAGCTTTCAGTGCTTCATTTCAGTACACAACCACCCCAGCGCTCAAAATGAAAGGCACAAAATATGTTATGTAAACTTTGTGATTTTATGTGCACTCGTTTTTTTTCAGCAGAGCATGAACATCTTTTTTACTTGTTTTGCTGTCCTGACTAATGTCTTTGCTCTGCACGAGTTCCTCCACAGACGTCACACTGACTGGCACATCAACTTCATTGTTTGTCTCGGATGCTGTATAAGTTTTGTCTGAGTCTCTTAAATAAAGAAGTTACACCTGTTTCATTTACTTATCTTACGTTCTTTTGACATATTTTAAGATTTTTCTCTGTATCATTTAAGATACAGATGCAACCTTTATTCACCCACTGATTTTTAACTCAATTTTTCCTCTTACAAGTATTGATTCAGACACGTTCAGTCACTGGCACCATTTATTGCTGGTATTGAGGGAAAAAAATACTATTTCCAAGTAGCTCACAGGGTTATCCCAGAAGGTCACTTTTAACAGATTTTCTTCTTCATTATCAAAAACCATCAATGATGCCAAAATGTTAATTTAACTTTCAGTATATACTTTACGAAATGCATTTTTTCACAGAAAATAGTCCTTGATTCCCCATCACGGAGCCTTAACAGCTGCACTTGCAGTCATTGCCAGAGAATAATAGTGGTCCAGGTATACAGCAAGTAAGCAGCACAAACAAATCATAAATGAAATACAGCAACAGAACAGCAGTTTCCAGTAGCAGGTCATATTTCCTTATGTAGCAGTGTCGTGGAACATCCAGAATTTCCAGGGCAACAATAAACATTCCGTGTCTGTCACGGTGTCTCTGTCATGGCAGTTGCCAAAGAAAGACAAGTCTCTGTACAACTATAAAATTTCAAGTTTCTCTGGCTTTGAAAACGGTTTCAAATACTGTATAACTGTATAACTCAGGTGTGACCATTTTTAAATTAGTATGGAAATTTCAGTGCAAAATTCTACTATGTGGTGG
Source organism: Cheilinus undulatus (assembly GCF_018320785.1). Taxonomy (NCBI): domain Eukaryota; kingdom Metazoa; phylum Chordata; class Actinopteri; order Labriformes; family Labridae; genus Cheilinus; species Cheilinus undulatus. The sequence continues at coordinate 25,721,749 of NC_054866.1, forward strand.
ACAGAGGAGACTGTTCAAAATGCTACTGTAAAGCTTAACCAACCAGTTTTTGGCTTAAAGTTCATTTTTTGTAGAAAGAAACATCTTCAATAAAAGAGGGGCGCCAGACATTTAGACTTAGTATCTACATTGCAGGCTGAGGAAGTTACCTGTTGGACATTTTGAGATGGGCTTTGGTTGCTCTCTGAAGGCTTGGAGTCATCAGGAAGCTGCCAGGCTTTAGCAACTTGTGTCTGTGGCTGAGCTTCAACCCACTCATCACCAGAGTCCTGACAAAGACACAGATAGCAGAAAATGGAATTATGAAAGAATTCATGGCTATCACTAAATTTTGAAAACTGCTTTTCCTACAAGTCTATAGTTGTCTTTAAATAACCACTATGTGTATCACACTAGATCCAACCTGGGGTTAGGGGATAATACCTGGAAGGGTCTTTGGTAGAACTATTGTATATATGTCCATTCTGTTGGGAATTCAATAAATGAAAAAAGGTTGAAACTAATGCTAACATTTGACAGCAATGTACCACTTTAAATCTAGGTCCTTTGGGGCTTTTCCACTATGACTTTTGGCCACGCCAAGCCAAACCAAGCCATGCTGATTTGCTTTTCCATCTCCTGTTTGGCCATGCCAAGCTGTGCTTGAACAGTCCTGCTCTAGAGCAGTAGCCAGGAGCCAGCCCCGCACTGACGTTAAAGCGGTTTGCAGGGTATGATTTGCTGGAGTTTGCGATAAATTTTTAGCACACGGGGAGATACATGTTATCACTGCCTCTGCTCTGACTGACCATAACTCTGTAACAGTGGTGGTCTAATGTCATCATTCACTGTGCAACTGAAATGTTTATGGCACACAACCAAAATTCAAGTTTTATGTGCTCATACTACGGTCCGATAGTTGCGCATGGCTGGTGTTCTCACACTAAAGAGTGAAGTCAGGACATACCAGGCACAGTTTACAACTTTTTCTGTACCTTCTTAATTTATTAACTGGCACCAGTAAAGCATGCAGTGCCCAATCCAAGATATGATTGTGCTCAATTTCTGCTAACTGCTAATCAGTCATCAAAAGACTGATCTTCACCTTCTCTCTTTTCGATGATAAGTGTAAATTATTATTAGTTTATTGTTTGCGGAAAGAGAGAGATAAATAGAGCAAGGGAAAGAGAGAGACAGAGGGAGAGAGAATGGAAAAAGAGCAGCACACAGCCATGTCAGTTTGCAGAAGCTTAATTTTTCTTTACAACAATGTGAAGTCAATCAGATCAGACTGTGCAGAGATCAGACTGTGGATGAGATTGAGGAAGGCTCAAATCGCCGTGTCATCAGTTCTAGACACGCCCTCAAATGGGTAGCTGTGTTGTGGTGGAAAAGCAAATCCCCTGCAGCGCTGGACTGCCATGCCAAGTCAAACCAAGTAGAGTTAAGCCACGCCATGTAATGGAAAAGCCCCACTTGAGGCAGCTCAGTTTTTCTTAGATACAAGAAGGGGCAAGAAAAAAGTTGGGAACCACTGGCCTAGCAGAATGTTTAAGGCCCCTTTTCGACCAAGCTGGTGCCAGTGCTATTGGAACCTGCTTAAAGGAATCCTGCAGTGGAGACTGACTGCATAACTTACCTCTGAGCTGTCACTAGAGCCATCTCCTGCTTCTGCTGTCTTCTTCTCCGTCTTGGCCTTCTTCTTCTTCTCCTTTTTCTTTTTAGATTTCTTTTCTTTTTTCTTCTTGCTCTTTACAGAACCATCCTGTATGGGGCAAAAACATCATCAGTCCAGTTTTTCTTTAATAACTGTATTATTCGTTGATTTAAGATGCAATACATTTGCCAGCCCTAATACTGAAATGGGTTCAGGTGTCTCCATAAAACTCAGGAGGGTTTTGAAATTACATTTATTAGCATCCAGAACACTGAATACTAATTTAAGGAGTAGTTAAGTGATTAAATTACCTAATGCTGCCATAACCAACAAAAACCAAAGTGCACTACCTTATAGTGATGAAAATCTGCAGCACATTCACCACTGTTTTGGGTTGCAGCTTATTCTAGACATATATTAGAGTATGTCCATCAAAATGACACAATTCAGATGAGAAATCAGTGACTCTTTTGATATAAACTTAAATCAAAAAGTAAGGCAATTTGTGTTTGGTACATTATTTCTTTGTTGTAACAGTGCTTCTTGGCAATAAATCTTATACAGTTGGAAAGCCTGTTTATTGCCCTTTTAAATGATGCTACATTTGTAAGGATCATGCATTTGTGGGATGAGCAGCAGAGCTGAGTATGTGGGTTGCGCCCATGAAAAATGTGCCAAATTTTCTCTGCCAGTGCCAAACAGCTGATTTTGCTGTTGCTATTGACTCTTGTTTTGAGCTTCTGGTACCCCCAGGTGCTGCCAATCTGGTGCCAGATTGGCAGCACCTGTGAGCATGGGCCCAGCTACAGAGGTCAGTAGATGTCTGCTTCAAGAATCGGCATGCCAAGTTTGACTGATCTAGATAGGGCTCGTCGGTTGGGCAACTTCAAGCTGGTGTTCCGCAAAACCGAGATGCAGCATTGTTTGGAAATTGTCCAGGAAATTTCCATAAAATTATTTGCCAAGAAGCATTGTTACAACAAAGAAATAATGTACCAAACACAAATTTCCTTGCTTTCTGTTTTATGTTTAATACTTTGACACTTCATAATAATTATTTTTATATGCAAATTTTTCAGAGACACATCTTTGTTACGTACGTCTCCTATCTCCTGCAGCCGCTTGTTGACCTCTGGCAGCATCCAAGTGTCCTCCCCTCTCTGCCTCTTCAGCTCTTTTCTCCTCTCTTCCTTCTCATACTGCTTTTTGGCCTGATAAAACAAGAGAGACAAATAAAGAAACAGAGATAAATTTAGCTTTTCATTATGAGGTTTCTAATGAGTGCTTGTCAAGTGCAGCAGACTTAACAGCTCATGTTAATGTAAGAGTGTACAAATAAAATCTGCTGAGAAATTTATGAAACCAACTACACAGACTTTTAAAGTAATTTAATCTATTGAAAAGCCTTACATGTTTAGATACAAAATCATGTGGCAAATGACAGGACTAGAATAAGTAATTACACGAGCCAAATAGTTTTTAAAATATAGAAGCAATAAAGAGGAGCCAGCTACACTATTTACTCTGGCTCGTAAAAGCACAGGTGAGCCAGTCAGATAATGTCTTTGCATCCCTCAGGAAGCATCATTGGTCTGCCTCATCTGTTCACTGTTTGTGTGAGTCTGGTGGCAGAGCAAACACAGCTGCGAAGCATAAAGATAACGCACAATTAAAAACCTGTGTGCATACTGGATTACAACAGCGAGCCTGTCCTATTCTTCACTCTGGGTACAGAGTATATCTGCGACCAGGACATAAAAGCTCTTTATCCAAGGTCTCATATCTGCCCCTGCAGTGTCAGTCTTGTACCATCCTCTCTGCTGTTTGATGGTATCCGACTACACAGACAGTTATTATCGTCCCATGCATTATTGTCAAGACACACGGATGATGTTAACTTTCAAAGAGAAAGGGAGGAAAAATAAATACAACTGACATAATGGAAAAGGCAAACTGGACATAAATAACAGGTTGGGCTCAAACGACATCCTAACGTTAGAGTGACGTTAGCTGTTAGCCTCCTTAGCTTTGTAGCTTTCAAACGGATACAGCATGTATGATCTAAGAAAGAAAGAAATCACTGAAGGTGACCTTGGGTCATAGACGTGGCTGTTAAATACCAGTTTTAAACTACATACCTTTTCTATAGCTTCTTTCCGTGCCTGTCGCTTATTTTCCTTTCTTTCATCGATGCTGCCCGAGCTCTCAAAACTCACTCCGTAAGCCGCCATGACACTGTCGTCATTGTTTTTGTTGGATGTCGTAAAGCTTTGGCGTTTACGACAACCGTTGATTTCTGGATCTTGTAGTCAGTAGACACGAAAGTTAGTGTTTGCTACATGGACTGGTTTACTGTCATTTGAAACACAAGATGTATGTGCCATAAATGGATAACACTACTTGGATTAGGCAAATGTTTATTCAGTTGAGCCCATAAAGCCATGAGTTAAATGGGCCCTCTACAGTTGTGATTTATTTGTGATGACCACATCTGTGCTGGATTTGAACCATTGGTGCTAGCATCCTAGCTAACAGTTACATCATTTTAGAAGTGAAAAGTGTGTCAAGCTAATTTTTGGGTTGTAATGCTGAAATAATTTATACATTCCACCTATACAGTCATTTTAACACTTTTGTTGTACCCATTTTTGCCACTTTTAACCAATTTCTGTTGCATTTTGCCATTGCTTTCCTCTACACTGCCACTTTGCTGCCCTTTTCCATTTTTGCCAAGTTTTGCGCCTTTCATAGAACTTTTTTGCCAAACATAACCACTTTTCTGCTACTTCATTTTTCCACTTTAAACCAAGCAGCAACCTCCGGTCCTAAAAAAAAAAAGAAGCCAGTGCTGAAGTGCAAAACATTGCAATACAGAGAGTGTCCACTTGAGGCTGGCTGCAGGAACACCAAAAGTCCTGTACACAATACATGTTAAAAAGCAGTTTTTTACACTAGAAATAAACTGTTTTACAGCCTGGTTCAAAAACTGAAAAGTGTCTCACTAGCTAATGTCTTCATGTCCTCTCACTGTACAGGAGGTGAATTTTTTTGAACCACAATCATTTAGATTATATTTAGGAAAAACCTCACTGCGCACTGATTGGTGCGTCTCATTTGATGGACAGATATCTTGACAGGTGAAATGGGTCTGGCTGCAGACCGTCAAACTCAGACAACCCTCCAGCAGACCACTTATGTGAGATGCCGCATATCTCAGACAAAAGCTAAGTACTGGTAATGGAAGAAGAAGAGGGAAGCGAATGCCAGATAAACACCAACAAAGAAAAAGATGAAGTGTCGTCGTTAGTTGTAGACTATTTCACATGTAACGGTTCCACCTCAGATGCCAAACAAAGCCTTCGACTGTCTAACTCATTATAAAAAGATGTATACCTAAAACGCTTAATCCAGAAGTGTAATCTGGTTTTATTTGAAAGGTTTGTGTTAATTTCAGTCCTGACAGTGGTAGATTTACATTTACTCATTTTCTTGTCTTTACCTTAAATGGCAATGGCCACTTTTTTAACCAATTTTTGCTGTGTTATGGCCCATTTATGCCACATATAATCCACATTTAATCAATTTCTTCGTCTTTCAATTCAATTCTGCCCGTTTTAAGCTTTTACTTTTTAAAAAATACTTTTTACCCATTTTTGCCATTGTTTGGCCACTTTTTTTATCCAACTTTGCCTCTTTATCCCAATTCAACCCATTTTTGCCACTTTTCACAATTATTCAGTTCTTTTCTGTTAAAGCTGTCTCAGTTTCTTCTCTTTATTGTCTGGCATACTGATTGTGAATAATATGGCCTTGCTATGAGGTTGATATTACTTTCCCTTCCATTTAGTCCAATGTGCCCATCGGTATTGTAAACATTACCATTAAACAGGTCATTCTGTTTTAAGGGGTTTGCATTAATAAGGAGGCTATATTGCAGTACAAAATAAATAAATAAAACTCTTGTTGCTCTTGTTGTTGTTTTCTTGTTGCTTTGATTATTGATTATTAAGGTTAGAAATAAAATATAGTTATTGCAGGTTAAATTGACAATGGACCATGATTTTGCTAACCTCCAAGGGCCCCCAGTTTGGCTGGGCCCCTTTATCCCCCCTTATGGGCAGCCTTGCTAATAAATGTATATAAAATCTATGTTTGCAACAGCTTTTGCCCTGCACCTGTTTATCTCAAAGGTATGTTTCTTCTTACCACAACCAAGAAGAAAGAATACTAAAAGAAATGCATATATTATGGCAATGGCTTCTGTTTGGTTCTGATTCTGATTTTTTTTTTTTTATTAATCTAGAATAAATTTAGAATAAGATTCATTTAAAAGGGGACACTTTTTTGAATTAAAAGATTTAAACTCTGGACCTCCTTCAGTCTTCCCTAGCTACAGGCTGGAAGATCATAGTATGTTTTAAGATTTTCTTTAAAGTAGACCAAGCCAAACTGATAAGTAAATTTTCCAGACCAAAACAATATTAAAAATGGTGACATTTAAATGTTCACTCAGATTAAACCCACACTTATTTATGTCACTACCACCCTTTCAGGGATGTATTTCTTTTGGAAGCTCTCTCTAATCTGTCAGGGAAGCAACTGTTTCACATTATTTCAGTATAAATGTCTCTCAACTCCTGCGAGCTGAACATTTGAAATGTCCCGTAGATCAATGGCCTTTACCTCAGGGAGGCACACCTTTAAATTTTAATTATTCCTCCAAATGTCAAATGACAGACTCTGCTGAGAGATTTAACAACAATACACAAACAATAACACTGATACACACGAACACACACCCTTGTGCATATAGGGATCTCTCACACACAAACACACATACACAGAGCAGGCTGTGTCACTTTGATCAATAAGCTTCTGTCAATAAAAACCACCAAGCCATCTCTCACCTCAGCACAATGGTGCGAGTCTGTGTGGGTCCCAGAGGACTGAAAAGCCATAGGAGTAATTTACTATGTGCCACTGACCAATTACTGACCTCCAAATCAAACAACAGCACAACACTCCTCTGGCATTATTACCCCATTATCCTACTATTCGTTCTGTTTTATGGCGGTCTGGTAAACCTTTCCATTTCAGTATAAAATGCAGTTGTAACATGTGTGAGTGTCCATGTGTGAGAAGAAAAGGTGATAAAGTCATGTCTTTTGATCTCACAATACACCACATCCACACTAAAAGAAAGTGAATAGTGGTCATGAGTTAATCTGACACTTAATTAGACCAGCAACAACACATAAGAAGCATTTCTAAAAGACTGGATCCAAATTTAGCATCACATCATTATACTGTATACAGTTTAGATGAAAAATTGGATCATTAAACCCTAACCCTATGGGTTAAAATGACTAACCAAGTGATAGGATTTAGAGCATACAATCTGTTAAGGCCCAGTTATCATACTTGACAGTTTTCTGTTCAATACACATACAAAAACAACAGAAGTAAAAGATATTCATTTCTAATATTTGACTCATTGTCACTTCCATACATTGCCAAGAAATAACAAAAAAAGCAGACCAAGAAATGTTAATCTTAGCATTTATTTAAGGCGTGTGTCCTTGCTTTTCTCCCTCTTAGATTAACCATTTAACAGTTTTTTGATAAGAGTTGTATCATTAGAATCATGAGTTTTTCAGTTAATCTTTCTCTAATATAACACACCAGTTTCCCTGATCATGGTAGCTGCTCTGAAATTTGATTCCAGCCACTTGACTGCACAGCTGCTCGAGCTCCCCCTGCTGGAACACGTGATAATAGCGGTGAAAAACAGGTGCTGGGCTGCTCTCAGACTTTGGATTTGCAGGCGAGGTCTGAGTTGTGTCGTTCCTCAGAAGGGGTTTAGAGTCTGTGTTGGTTGTGGGACTCTTTTTGGACTTGTCCTTCTTATTGTCCCTCTTCCCTCCCTCTCCTGATTCATCCTCTCCTCGTCTTTTCCCTTCTTTCAGATGCCAGGGAACCAACAGGTCTTGTGTGTCAAAGGCTGTGCGGTTAGTGTGCACACTAAGTTTGCCACCACTCATGTTATCAACATCCTGTGTGTGATCAACAGCCCTGTAGTTGCCCTCTAAATGTTGGTTTGATTTTCCATGATGCTTCTGGCTGTTTTCTGATGTGTTTTTGGCAGGGCTGCTGTCCTCAGGATGCTCTTTGGTCTTGTCTTTGAGGTACTTGGACCTCTGCTTTTTGTACTCCTGTTCAAAAGCCCAGACGTAGATGAGTGCTCGACCTCCAGGCTTTAAAAGTCTAACTAGCTCCCTCAAAGCTGCCAGTCGACGGTCCTGCAAAGAAAAAAAAACAGATACAACTCATTCTTTAGCCATATTTCATGCACTCCTGAATAACCCTGTGCAATAAAATACTGTGTTTTTTGCTTACTTTATCTCTGGTTGTGATAAATAAACTGCTCTCCAATTTAATGTTTGAATCTAATTTATAAGAGACTTAAAAGGAAAGAAACTTTAATGTTTCTAAGATCATGAGTATCTTTTCCTATTTTCATTTCTTTTGTATTTTCTTTTTTCTGTGTTTAAAACTATATACAATTATGTGTTTTAGACATGTAGGATGCGCAGGATTCATCACCTGATGTGCCACAACCGTGGACACACTTTTGGTTGCTCTGCACTGCAGCCAAGGTGACGCTCATGCCATTTCTTTAATCCAGGCCTTTTCACCCCTGGTAATACGCCCTGGGACCACCAGAGGTTTTCAGGCCCTTGGGACATCCACAGCATGACCAGGGACTTGTGAAAACCCTACTACTCACCAGGATGGTACCCTAGGCCATGCTTGCTCATCATCCTTTACCTCGCCCTAAGATGTGGACCTTTTTTTTTTTTTTCTTCAGATTATTTTCCCATACCCCTGGTGATACGCAAAGGCATCCAAGGATGACCCATGTGGTGTCAATCCTCCTTCCCACCTGATGGTGCCCACAGGCAGCTTATTAGCCACATCTACATCACATCAGACTTAGTTTTTGGCTCAAACATGCCTACAGTTCTGCACATTACTGTAGAACATGGGATCAGTATTTTGTTTAATGTAGACATATCACTGAAAAAAATCTACATATTGTAACCTTAAGTCTTAAAGATATACTTAAAATGTTTTTTATGACAAAAATATTAAGGTAGTGCCATACGTTTACATTTCAACATTGTTTACACAAATAATTATCCAAAAGGAATTAGAGTAATCAGTACTTCTTAATCAAAGGAAGTTAGAAAGAATAGAAAATTTGGGCACAATAAGTTCAATGATATTGTTCATTCTTCTTTATTTTAATTTTGTCAATGATTTTAACCAAACATACATCAGACAGCAACTACATATTTAAAATTGCTTGGACCCAAAAGACTTACATGGCCATTTTCACAAGCACTGGAAGTCAAAAATACAAACTTCAAAACTTAGTGTGGTTGATAGTTCAGTTAGTATTAATTTACTGCATTTTTAGCATTATTATATCACATGGTTGTAGTAACTGTAAATGTACAGGACAGTACAGTACAACATGCTTACCTGTGTGGAAAAGTGGTGTATGACAGCAATAGAGATACAAGCATCACATGAGGATGTTCGAAGAGGAACACGGAGTGCATCTGATACAAATGCCTGGAAACCTCTCTCTGCACAGATTTGGACAAGAGCACTGCTACGGTCACAACCAACCTGACAGGAAGAAAACAAACACACAAACACACAAGAGCACAAATCAGTCACAGAGGGAAGGTGGTCATGTAGAACATGAAAATCTCTAATTGTCCTAACAACATCATGGGTGAAAGTCTCATTTTTTTGTCAAGTGATGCACTTATTTCTTATTCTCTTGTTTAATACTGCTACAAAAACACAACAGTACGAAGCAAAATTGTTCCTTAGTCAACAAGAAAGGGCAAAAATACAGCGGCAAAAGGGGAGAAGAATAAAAAGAAAATATCAGAAAATGAAACGGGGGGAAGAGAAGGAAACAGCTTCATTAGAAAAGTTCAGAAAAATTAGGTATGTAGAAGAAAGTAGAGGAGGGAAGCTGGAATGACCTCAAAAGAAAGGCAATAATGATTTTAACACATTATTAATAATTAAATCAAGATCTGCAAGACCCTTTCCCAAAAGAGACAGAGGCAATAACAGAGTGAGAAGAAAAAAAATGACACATGTGCACAATCTGTTACTGACTAGCATACAACCAAGGTCAAGGCTTATGATTTCAATTAAAGCTATGTGGTTAAACAGGGTTAATCTGTAATAAGGGAGAGAATTAGAAGGAAAAGGGGAAGAGACAACAAAAAAAGAAAGCGCAAAGGGAGGAATACAAATTGAAGAGAGAAAAACAGCAGATTGAGGTTGAGAGCTGACGTATGACCTACATGATCACAGTGTTCTCTCAGCAAAGATTTATCACAGTTACGGTCAGAGTCAAGATAAGCTGCTTACACGCACCTTCAAAATCCCAAACATGAATATCCCAGAGTGCATACATAAACAAAAATTTAGGATACTGCCATGAAAACTGAGCTAATGCTAAGAATGAGAGCAAAATAAGCCAAACTAATTCTCCCAGCAGGAACGATATCCTCAGTGCTGAGTGTTGCTAATTCTAACTGAAAAAAGGATGTTTGCATTTGAGACAACTTTAAAAACAGCTGCTGACTGTGAAAGTTAGGTTCCCGAGAGTACACAAATAGATGCAAGAAGATATATTTTCATGTTTATATTGATAAAGACAGCAAGATCAGGACATCATGTGTAAGCCTTTGTGAATATTCTCTTTGGGAGCTCCAGAACAGGCTCCTTCAGAAGAAAACAGTCAGCAGGTCATCTTCCAAACACCGGTCACCACCCATCTTCACATGGCAAATTGCCATCTCTAAAAGCTACAATCTGCAGTCAGTCCAGCATTGTCACATGTCCTTTTTATGTCTTTCTGGTTTTTGGACTGTGTCTACTGGTTATTGTGATGTTGGCTAAATTTTACATGGTTTTGTTGTCAGTGTTTTGTCTTTCTTGTTCTGGTTCTATGCTACAGTTATGACTGTTTTAAAGGGGCTATACAGATACAGTTATTGTTATTGTCATTATCATCATTATTATCATTACTATTCCTTCATCTGACCATGCTAAGGCACGCATCTGTAGGAACCTGCCTTCTTTAAAATTTTTTTAATCTTTAAAATGTAAGTCAAAGGAGCTATTTCTCTATGAACTATTTAATCTTTGCATAGGGAAATCAAATCTATACCATCAGACTGATTATATTATTATATGAATCTATTTTTGTGAACAATATGACTTGCAGTAGCACTAAAATATGACTTGCTACACTCACCCAACAGGTAAATAAGCAAATGAGACTTTGTTGTAGTTTTTAAGCTTAAACTGCACATTCATATGAGAGTGCTTAGGAAACACTAAAGATCTTTGCAGTGTCTTTTATTTGCCTGCACCTAGGTGGAATAACTATCTCTTCCACTGTGGAGTACACAGCAACTAACAGTTAAAAATACCTTAATTTACATATATTTCGGGGGAGGGGATATTTTTTTAATTTTTTTGCCTTAGAGTAGTTTACTGTATTTTCCAACTGCCAGAGGAGCAGATGATAAAACTGAAAATGAAACTGATTTGTACAAGTTTGGTTTTGAACAGAAGAATTGTATCTAAGTTTTGTAGGAAAAAAAATTAGAAAAAGATAGCTAGCCTGACTCGCTCACACAAGACACCTACCTGCCTATAAAGAAGGCAATAGCAGCATTCAAACAAGTTATTTGTTTTGTTCTGTTTTTTGTTATGTTTTTTTTTTTTTTTTTACATTGGACTAAAAATAAAGAAGAACTTCAAAAACAATAGTGTAGAGTTTTCTATGAAGAAAGAGGCCAAGAGTTTTCCCATTGTAAGTTGTTATGCTAAGCTAGGCTAACTGTCAGGCATCAGCAATATGCTTAATGCACAGACAGAGTGATATCAAATACAGTGTATTTCCCAAAACAGTTTTAAATGTCTTAAACAGTCTTCAACTGTTAAATGTTTGCATTAAAGTATGGATGGACAGTTGTTAGAATTAGTGGATGAGTCATCTCCAACACTGACGTACTGGCATAAAACGAGCCTTTTACATCGAATCCTTCTGAATCTATCGGAGGTCCCATTAGTAAATGTGAGGCATATGACTAATAAATGGTTTGTTTCTGTTTCTGCCGAGGCTTATTTGCTTTGACAATTTTCTGTGGCCTATTTAATAGTGTGGCATTTTGCCTGATGATAATCTAAGAAGGTGAATCAAGAGAAACGAAGAGGAAAAGTCCCTTGTGGGATAAATAAAGCATCTCAGAATTCCAGACAATATGGTATCTACTCACAACAATCAGATCTGGGTTGACACCCAGATATTTTCCATTTCCACAGCCCACATCAGCGAGCATGCTGCCAGCAGGTAGAGATGTCAGGAAATCACAAACACGAGGCCAGGGGGAGTGGCGAGTGCTGCTGAAGTGGGACGCGATGGCATCATACACCCGATGAACATACTTCTCCTCCAGCAGGGCTGCGTCTGCATGGGAACAAGGGAGTGAGGGGGAAGGGGGTGTCGGTACAAAGGGCACCGTTGGACCTCCCTGGCTGTCACAGGCAGAGGGGAAGGCTGGAAAGGCCAGAGGGAAGGGGATTAATGTTTATGAAGAGTGTTTCGATGTCCCTAAAAAGACCAATGGTGGTTTAAACAACAGACACAGCTTAAAAACAGTCTATTACCCTCAGCCATCACAGCACTAAACCAAGAGAATGTGAATAACACCTGATTGTCTTCATTTATTTGAAATTCATTGCTGGAAGTGAATGCTATGTGTTTTTGTGTCTTGTGATCGTTCTTCTTTCTCTGCTGTGTGCCAATATACGGAATGTGTTCTCATACCTAATTTCCCATAAGGGACAACAAACTAACTTAAAAGTTTTTTTGTTTTTTTTTACCCAAACGCAAGTAAATCGTTGTATCTGTGTGAGAGTTGTACAAGATGTCAAATGTATAAAATGAGAGAAGCACTTAAAGGTAAAAAAGACAGGCCCAAGTACAGAGCTCTGAGGGACTCCACAAAAGAATAAAACCATGGAGGTGACAGTCACTGAGGATGAGAGGGGAAAAAAAAGATTATGGATGCAAAAGTCTACTGTGAATGCAGTGTGAAAGGAAAGTGACAATGTACTTAACTGGCAAAGAAATGTGTCGCAATTCTATTTCATCAAGATTTTATTTCATTTCTAACTTTTACAAACAAAATTAGATTGAGAGCAATTTATTTGAAAAACATGATTATTTGATTTAAATTCTCTGCCGGTAAAATTTCAAAAAATGCTTTCCTTATATAAGCTCTCCTCTTTTTCAGCTACTGTTGTTGAATCAGGGAAGTCAACAGTATTTTTGCAATACTTTTTTAAACCAATGGTTTTAAATAGTATTGCAATATATTTTTTCACAAATATATCTAAAATTTGCATAATTAGGATAGTTCTTTTAAATGTAAATGGGTTAACATTACTTTAATAGTAAAAAAAAAACAGAGCTACAGAGTTAAATCAAAAACTGCCACATTGCTAATGAATGAGTACAACTTGCTTTCATCATTTAGAGACACCCCCGAGGAACCCCTGGAGGGCTGCAAGGCTCTGTTAGCTCTGAGGTTGTTGAAATAAGATCTGCAAATATCTTTAAAAATCAGGATTAGACACGGAAAAGATAGATTTTACATAGATCTTTTGGTAATAAGAAGTATGTGGAGGCCTATATCTTTAGGATTTTATCAATGATAACAATCAAATTGGTGTTCAGTATTTCTGAGTGGGTCCAGGGGAGGCTTTTGAGATGTAACTGGGAGAGATGCAGAGAAGAAAACATTGGGAGCCATCAGTTTGGATAATAGTCTTAAATTTGAGTGGACCTACATATATATTAGATTGTTTTTTTAATATACAGTGCTTAACAAATTTATTAGACCACCACACAAAGTAAGGCCACAGCTGCCCTAAATTAACAGCATTGGTAATTACCAAAATCGTTTTTTATGTTTCTGCAATGGTTAATACACCAATATGTAGAACCTCTTTAACCCAAATGATATTTTTAATGATAAAATATCATTGTTATTGTTATCCATGAATTTTCAAATGTACTGATTTACAAAAAATAAAATGAAAAAAATAGTAAAGCACATTATTATTTCTTGATTAATATGTCAAATTATAGTTATTTACTTGCATTCCTGAACAGAAAAATGAGTTTTAGTGGTTGAATGTTATGCTTGATTAATTTCTGACTTCTCAGAGAAGCCCAGTGAGCCGGCTCAAATTTGGGTGAATTCAGTTTGAAATCCCTCATTCCTGTTCAAAATGGTAAAATGTGGAGAGCTCACTGAAAATGAAAGAGTCCGCATTAAAGCACTTCATGATGCTGGATGGTCTTTGAGACAAATATGACAGGTGGTCTAATAAATTTGTTAAGCACTGTATATAGTTGTACTTCTGCTTTTTTTAAATTCCTCTCAACAAGGAGGAAGGGGGCTGTTCATAACATACACAGTATGGTAGGTGGAGAAATATTCATGCGAGAACCATGGCTCCAAAAGTTATTTTGAAACATTTAATAGTGGTAAAAGTCTTTATTTTATTATGTACACTTTGTGTTGCTTACACTTTGGTCATTTGGAAGATTCTTACCACAGTCACATGGTTCATGTCTGATTTTGCGGAAAGTGAAAGAAGTGCGGGTGCCTCTCTTGCTCAAAGTGAGATTGCTGTGGGTCCCAATTTCAGTCGTTGTTAGAGGAGGGAATTGTGGGTCAAAGGCTGGCACCATGTCGTATTTCCGAGGAGTAATCCTGACAGATGATAAGAGATGAATGACTGTCATGTACAAACTACAGGCTGTAAATAATCTATACAGTCAACATATGTTGTGAAGAATAGAAGATACAAATATGACAAAACCCTAAGCCTGTTATCTATTTCATCTTCATGTGTGAAGGGAGTCAAATGTGTAGAAAAAAAACACAGACATTCTCTACTTTCTAAACTACAGCAGGAAGCCCAGAGAACGACCAGAGAAATTCAATAATTCTATGCTCCCCTCTCAGTGGCACAGCTGAAGAAAAGAACTGTCCTCCCTCTGTTGATTGACTTAAAGCTCATGTCAAGATAAATTGACTCCAATTGACTTAGTCCAGCTCACCCATGAGTCCAGAGGTATCTGCTCTCTCCCTTCATCACCAGGAGGCTCCGTGGTGGCAGCACAATGGGAACAAGACGGCCATCAGGATGACGGAATTCCATTACTGTCTGTACAATAAACAAAAGAGGTGTATGGATTGAAAGTGGAAAAATTTAGCCCTATCATATGAGCACAGAGGAAAATGTTTGCTTGCTTAGTCTGAGTCTCCAAAAAGACACTACCTAATTTAAAGACCATGTGCGGAAGCTTTAGAAGGGGTTGAAACTGACTGAAATTAATACAGATGCTTCTATATGATCTACAAAAGCAAACAAGACCATTATAACAACTTGTTATTAATGCTTTAGATTTCTGCCACAGGGTACTTGTCAGGAAAAGTGATTAACTGCATGTTGCCTAAACAGTTTTAACAGCAAAGATTCTCACTGGCTGTGTTTACGTGGACTCAAGTATCCTGGTTTCGAACAGTTAAAACTTTCGGCCATTAATACTGATGAACACAGTTCTTTGGAGACAGAGAGTAACGGCTCATGCTACAAGTTACTGAGAGCTCAGAGCTCTGTGAGCCATAGATGAATAGACAGCACTTAGTAAACATCCTGCTAAATCTGTGAGCATGTTCAAGGCCTGATACAATAACTTATCCAGTGTACTCTCAAAGTAAAAGTTTAATCTTTTCAAGGCCCACTTTGAACAACCCGCATTTTCACACAACACTTTTATTCTGCAGTTGTTTTCAAGACAGTTATTTAGTGAAAAAGTTACTTAAATGATTGCTTAGCTCTTTCTTTGGGGTCTCTGCACAACGTTCTTAGTGATTAATAACAAATACAAGCACCTCATAGCCATAACAATTTAAAACACTAAGTCATGTAAGCCTATTCATTTGATAGCTCCCTCTCACTCCTTACCATCCTCACCTTTTTCCTGTAGTTTTTTTGTTACCTGAACTAAAGCACACATTCTTAATGCAAATAAAATCCTTTTCTAAAATCCAAAATTCACAAACAAAGTTTCATGCCTGCTTAGATATGATGCAGTGATCAAAAACCAGGATACTAGTATTTCTCATTCACAATAACCACTGTGCATGTAAACACAGCATCCCAAATATGATCAAAACCAGGATAAGGCTCATCCTACTCATACTCAAGTCCATGTAAACACACTCAATAAGAGATGCATTACACTGCTTTATGTTGAAAAAAACACTTCTTACAGATGTGTGGAACAATCAAATCAGAAAGTTAACAATCTCCTGCTCTATCCACGGGAGGGGGAAGGGTCATAATTCAACACAAACCAAAAGTTCCTGGTGTCAGTTCAAAGTTATTTATCTAAAAGTCATGTTGCTGTCCAGCTGAGTAATAATACAAGAGATTTAAAAAGTTTTATATAAATGTGTGATTAAAGAACTTCCAGGTGGTGTTATTTTGGTGCCCTCTTTGGACAAAGCAAAGCTCTTATCTATTTGCAGAGTTTATCTCATACATACACATCGTTTAAGTTTATCTTTAAATGTCATTCTGCTGCCTTTTAAACGGAAAAATGTGTCACTCTTGAAAAATTTAAAATAAAGGAAAGGTCACTAAGCAGTGTGTTTTAAATCATCTGTTGAAAACATCTGTCTTTACCCTGACTTTGATTTAATTGCTATAAAGAGGCATTAATATTTATTTTAGGTCGTTTCCTGCAAACCCCTCAAAAAAACTTTAATATGAAAAGTGATTTTTTCTATTTCTACCAGTAAAGCAGGTAGATCTTAAGTCAGGTCAATATAGAGAATATTTGCCTGTGCTCAGTCACTCAACAAATAGTGGCATAGCTAACTGTCTAGCAGCAATTTTTTTTTAACTCACAGAGTACCAAATTTTACTCACCTGCAATTTCCAAATAGAAGTATCTGAAAAAACCTCTTGGAAAATAAAACCTCTGTTTATTTTATGCAGCAGTTTGTATGTGATATCACTACACACTCCTCACACAAAACACAAATTTCCTCCTTGCCCCTCGCTAACAACCAGCAGAAGAATATCCACAGCATCAGTGTTTGATCCCAATGTTCCCTTACAGCGCGTAACAGCATAAGCTCTGCTGGGAAATTACATCCGCACAATTTCTAAACTGCATCTCCCCGAGTTCTGACAGCAGGAAAATTGGATTTTGGGGAGCAGAGGAGTGTGTATGTGATTGAATGTATGTGTGTGAGGCAGGCAGACGGATAAATGTTTGTGTATTATTGTGAGAAAGTGATGTACATGCAGCTCCTGCAAATGATCATATATTTGCCTGAAACCATGGATAGAAATCGCTCATATACACATATATGTAACACACGCACATACGCATGACAGGGAGAACTGAGCAGTACCGATCTGTGGAGTATTAGCCAATCAATGAAACCGGTGGAATGTGACTAAATTGATGGTGATGCTGGTAGCTACGCTCTACAGCAAGACTGTTCATCATTCCCTGACACACACACCTATACACAGCTCTTTTTATTTCCTCACTCAAACACCAAACAGCCTCAGTAAACCCATAAAGCATACAGCTGCTTTAAATGTTTAACTATGAACAACCAGTCTACATAAGTTTAATTTATTAAGTCAGTGACGTGTGCCGACTTAGTTCCTTCTTCTTTTTTTGGCCCTGAAATTAAGAAAATCCTGATTAAATCAAACAGGGTGTGATTTAAAGGTGAAATGCTATTATTCAGGAATTAGTTTTAATCATAACTTGATGAAGTGGTTAAAAAAACTAGATTCACAATAATAAGAGCCATCATCTAGTCTATGATTTATGTCTAATACCAAATTTCCAAACCATCTTTGAAATATGTTGTATTTTATTCTCAGAAACAGTTACTGTATATATTACTTCACTTCAGAATCTTTCTATAAGGGTTTAATCCACCGTCTGCAGGGTTCTCCAGGGTTACATTTTAACCCCCTTGTATTTTCTATTTATTCCCACATGGCCGGTTAAAAAGTAATCGTAATGTTCATTACCACTACTACACTGATGATGCTCAATTATATGTTCCTCTAAAATCTAACGATGGAGACATGGTGTCTTTTATTCTGTCCTGCTTGTCCAATGCGAAATCAGGGACTTACACTAATTTTCTGAGTCTTCATGACTTCAAGGTATTGTATGTTTAAGAGGGAGCCAGAAATCTTGGAGGGATTTTTTGACTCCAGCCTGTCATTTGACACCTAGCTGTCTATCTTGTTTCCACCAGCTTAGACTTACAGTGCATTCAGTAATTAATCAATCCCCCTTCATCTTTTTCAATTTTGTTATGTTTCAGTACCCCATGACAAAGTGAAAACAGAATTTTAAAAATAGAAAAAACATAAATATGCCATTGACATAATCCTTCAGACCGTTTGCATAAACACTTGAAAGTAAAGTGGGGGTATTATGCCTTTTTTCAAGGCTTTACACCATCTTTCTGATACCCACGTAGTAGTTTCACATGGTTTACAACTCAAAAAACTCCTCATGTTTCTCACACTGGCGTCCTGAAAAACCCTTATTTTAACCTCTGTCTGAAACGCTTCGTTTTCGCTGCTGTCTCTTTAACACCCCCCGCTCCACGGACCTGCTTTCCTCAAATTGGCCGATTTTCCGGAGGCTGCGGCAGGAATCAATGTTTTGTGCCCGCCCCCTCTAATGTGGCTAATGTTGTTATGCTAGTAGTTGAAAACTTTGAATGAACCGGTCCGACTGAGTAAAATATGGGGAATTTTGATATACGTCTGTATGTGTTAGACCCGGAGTCGTACACTGATAGTTTGGAGAGAGCGGGGAAGAAAACCAGCAGCAGCGAAGGATAGAGCAGGACGTATCTGTTTGGTAAGTGTTTAATTACTGTGTTTCAATGGCTAAATGGCTAAGAGGCCTTGTGGGGGCGGTCTGTTCCGCTTTGCCGACAGCACGGACGAACCACGAACCAGTCAGCAGATAATATTGCGATGACCTCATCAGTTTGCTCCCTGTTTGCTCCATTGAAATCTCATCTCGGGAGAATCTTGGAAAGATTTTCAACGAACCGTTTTCTGCCACATACGTTTATCTTGCGGTTTGAAAATTTGCATACGTGGAGTATGGACACCCAACATTGTGACTTTATATTAATGTTTTAAAAATCAGAAAAATATAATACCCCCTCTTTAAGGTCATGCTGCTCACATCTCTGGATCTTTGCTGAGATGTTTCTACACCTTCACTGGAGTCCAGCTTTGGTAAATTAAACTGATTGGGCATGATTTGGAAAGGCACACACCTCTTTGTAGAAGGCCTCGTAGAAGTCAATGCCTAATCATAGCCTTCAGTAAATCACTTTCTGGTCCCTTATAAAAAAAATACAAAATGCAATGACCAAAGTTTATTTGATAAATTTACATTTTATTGGTGCCCCCTTGTCTTCTCTTCTATTTTTTGTATCTGCTTGATTTTATTTGGATTTAAATTAATTATGATGTTCAAATCTTGTACTTGTGATTGACAAATCTCTCTTTTCTCGATACTATTCCTGATATTTCTTCTGCTGTACACTTCTTGCTCCTTGCAATCACATGTGCTGTCTGTCTGTCTGCATGTGTGTGACAGATGCCGTGACAGATGACAGCTGATTGCTAATAGATCCCCTGAGTTTCAGACAAGTCGGGACAGATTGGTGCTCATCAATAGCAGTCACCCTGCAGAGACTAAACCAGTATCACAGCACCTAAGTCACAGCCTGTAGTCACAACGTAAACAGTCAAGGACACAGTAACACCCACTGTTTTAAAGGACATCTGACTCTCTTCAATTCATTAAAGCAGGGACACCTCCTACAGAGTCATTCACTATATATTGTAAGTTGTATTAAAAGAGACTGATGATGCATAAAAGCATATCAGAGACAGAAAAAAAAGAACAAGGTTTGGAGAGAAAGTGACAAAATGTTCTCAGTCAGATCACAAGGACATCAGATCAAAACACACTGCTGCACACACTCATCTCTGCCCCCCAGAGACACATGAATCACTCTGGTGGTCAGTGAGGTGACAACTCATTTGATTGATCAAACTCTGACACAGGAGGGCACGCAAGCAAAAAGACAACATCTGATGACACACTCTCATTTACAGGAATCTTTTTACTATGCACAGCTTTTAAATGAGGAAGTATAAAAACTTTCTTCAATAGGACCACTTAATCCTTTCAAGGAGTAACTTTTGCTTCAAAATTTGACTTCAATTAGAGTTCCTCAGGTCAATATTGGCTACAAGAGCTTAGAGATTAATTTTATAGCTGAGTAGATATGGACTGACTTCTTACCTGTGCTCCCAGGCTCAGTGACAGGATTGTGTCCTCAAAGGCAGAGTGGGTGTCCACGTGAGGAGGAATACCTAAAATAAACATTTCATTTAAAGAATAAATATATGTAAGACCAGTTGTAATGTGGAAATGTAGTTTTAGCTTTTCTGTATGGCGTGACAACATTGAACCTTTTGAGATGTGTGAAACTAAATCATTCTGACACTCATTGTTAATCTGAATTTATGTGCTTTAAAAACAGGTGTAAAAATTACGGTGAAATCCTCATGTAACCCCTCAAACATCTGCCAGCCCCTATATAGAACTAAAAACACAGCAACCAAAGCCTCCTTGAATTCATGTTGGAAAGGTTCTGCTGCCACCTTGTGGTAAGAGTTATATCAATATTAGAGGACATTTATGTCGAAAAAAAAGCTGAAATGTTAAGTCAAACATGACATTGTAACTTAGTCTTAAGGATAAAATGTTGACTTTTTAAAGAAATATGTATTTATTTTCTCTCCATTAACAGTGTGCCTGCAGCCTCTGCCATACTCATCTGTTTTCCTCTTTTTGTGGTGGCCACTGGTGTCTAGAAGGCTTTACAAGAAAATGTGTAATCCTTCTATCTCTTAGCTTTGCTATGGCAGTGATAAAGTACTGACATTCTCCCAGGGGAATCCACATGGCCTGTCATGTTTCCACAGCTTAAAAAAAAAAAGGCTCACCCTGTCCAGACTCATACTGGTTGACGGTCAGCTGGTCTGGCTTGGTGTTGATGTGTCTGTTGCTAACGCATCGCTCCAAGACAGGCAGACATTCCTGAGGAATACCTGGATACACATAAATACACACAACATTTATATGCTTTTTGTTACTTTGTTTTCTAAGAGCCATTGTCCTTACTTTTATGCTGATGTTAAAAGTTGGGTGAAAGGTGAAACAAAAACCTGTCAATGGTTTGAGTAAATAGTTTATCACTTTTAGTAACTCAATAGATGTTTATAATCTGCTTGAGAGCAGGCTGTGCAAGGCATTAAGACTTTGTTGGCAACTTTTATTTAAACTTAAAACAAAAGTAAGGAAATTTGTGTTTGGTACATTATTTCTTTGTTGTAACAATGCTTCTTGGTAACAAATTGTATACCGTTAGAAAGCCTGTTTATTATCCTTTTAAATGTTGCCACATTTGTAAGGCTCATGCATTTGTGGGATGAGCAGCAGAGCTGAGTATGTGGGTTGCGCTCATGAAAAATGTGCCAGATCTTCTCTGCCAATGCCAAAAAAGCTTATTTTGCTGTTGCTACTGACTCTTGTTTTGAGCTTCTGGTACCCCAGTTGCTGCCAATCAGGTGACTTTTGAATTTTTGAAAAGAAAACAACTCATTGCTGTTCTTTGTTCTTCTTTTAACAAAGAAATGTTGTCAAGTTCTGATAAACTTTCTAACCGGGCCCAAATGGTTCAGATGGGAGCTATGCAAGATGGATTCGCCAATGAAAAACAAGGACACCGGCGTATCCATCTGCTTTGCAAGGTTATCGGCATGCTACGCTTGACTGATCTGGATAGGGACCGTCGGTTGGGCAACTTCAAGCTGGTGTTCAGCAAAACTAAGCTGCGGCATTGTTTGGAGTGAACCCTAGTAGAGATGGAATGGCCTGGCAGCAGTCCTGACCTCAACACCATTGAACACTTGTGGGATCAGCTTGGGTGTGCTGTTCGTGCCAGAGTGACCAACACAACCACGTTGGCTGACTTGCGACAAATGCTGGTTAAAGAATGGGATGCCATCCCACAGCAGCGTGTGACCAGGCTGGTGACCAGCATGAGGAGGAGGTGCCAGGCTGTGGCTGTGTATGGTTCTTCCACACACTACTGAGGCTCCAATCCACCAAACAAGAGTCAATGGCAGAAAAGGCTGTTTGGCATTGGCAGAGAAGATCTGGCACATTTTTCATGGGCGCAACCCATATACTCAGCTCTGCTGCTCATCCCACAAATGCATGATCTTTACAAATGTGGCAGCATTTAAAACAGTAATTAACAGGCTTTCCAACGGTATAAAATTTATTGCCAAGAAGCATTGTTACAAGAAATAATGTATCAAACACATATTGCCTTACTTTTTGTTTTAAGTTTATTTATTTTAAAAGACACTGCTGAGGTTAGCATAGAAAAGCCTACAGCAGCATAAATGTAATTGTAAGTGAGAGGAATAATGGCTAAATTTATTTAAATATGACCCATAAAACCTCATTAGGAAAAAAATAATAAATATACACAGTCATGTGTGTGAGTTTTAGGCATGTAGGGTGCTAAAGATTCATCATGGGGCATGATGGCCCTGGGCTGGATAGGGAAGGGACTTCAAGGGAGGTCAGCCAAAGTCAAGCTAGACATATGGCAACACATGTGTCACTCAGCAGCCAACATCAAAGTCAACGGCATCTCTTTTGTCCGGGTCTTTTCACCCCTGGTAATACACCCGTAGACTATCAGTTGTTTCAGGCCCTTGGGAGGTCCCCAGTATTTCCTGGGGTTGTGTCAATCCTCCTTCCTGACTGATGGTGCCCTAAGGCAGCTCATGTGCCACATCTAGGCCTTACTTCAGCCTACATTCTTGGCCCAAATACGCCTAACAGTTCTGCACAGTACTGTACTGTCGATTAAAAACATAGAAACAAACTTACCTGTAGGTAAGGGCTTGTCCTTATCAACGTTATTGTTGTCATAGCGAAATTCAAACCCAAAGTGTTTGACTTTTCTGTGTTTCAGGGCTTTTTGAGCTGAAAAGAAATTAAATTAAGGTTAGCAAATTGTATAAACACAAGACACTCAATTGCTCTATTAATTTCTCTATTCAATTTTAATGAACAAAAGCTAAGTTTATTATGACCAGGTTACTGGGTGACCTTTTATAGGCCAGACTAAACACAAAGAGATAAAACACAAAGAACAACCTCTCACCTGTGTTATCATCATTTGTAGATGACCAGTCAATGGCAGCAAGCAACAGAGTCTCTTCATCTACTGACACAAAATCTTCTACTAAGGTTAATCCCTCTGGTAATGGAACAGATTCCTCTCCCTCACAGGATACTGCATAAAAAAACATAGCTATACAGTATATATATGATATGAATATATACGAATATAAGATGTAGATTACAGACTATGAAGAAAGACAGAATATAAAGATATCAAACAGCTGCATTAAATTCCACCACTTATTCTAAAACTTAATAAAATAAACTTCCTCATTACCTGAGTCAACATAACTGAGGTAGAGAGTCGCACTGTTTTCTCCACATTGCAGACTTTGACCATTGAGATGGAGGTGGGCTTTCTGAGCTCCCTCTTCGGACCTAGCAATAATATGACAATGGTCAACGTACTTCAAATTTGAAGAATACATTCTTAGTGTATTAAATCAGATTTCATGTAGCATCTGTACCTGTATGTGACAAAAGCATAGGGCTTCTGAGGGGGCATGATCAGCATCTCCAGCTCACCCATTTCTTTCAGTGTTGACAGCAGCTGCTCACGACAAACACCATTTCCCAGGCCGCCGTTAGCAACAACCAAACTCTGCAGAAAGCACAGAGGGAGAAAGGTGAGTTAAATACAGACCAGGTTAGATGGATAACTTCCAGTGGGGCTGACTATAGTTTGCCCTCAATCGTGTTGCCAAATCTTGATGCTAATGTTGCAATGAAGACCCAAACTTAGGGTCTTTCAAATATGTTGTAGCAACATCACTGTAACATTTCGTCTATCCAACAGCACTTGACTTAGTACAGGTACATCTCAGAAAATTAGAATATCATGAAAAAGTTCAACATTTTTTGTCACTCATTTCATAAAGTGAAACCCATATATTATAATGACTTGATACACACAGAGTGAAGTATTTCAAGCCTTTATTTCTTGAAATGTTGATGATTATGGCTTACAAATAATGAAAACCCAAAATTCAGTGTCTCAGAAAATTAGAATATTATGAAAAAGTTCAATATTGGAAAGTCATGGTGTCACACCTTAATCAGCTAATTAAATCAAAACACCTGCAAAGGTTTCCTGAGCCTTTAGATGGTCTCTCAGTCTGGGTCAGTAGGCTCCACAATCATGGGGAGGACTGCAGACTTGATAGATGTCCAGAAGACTGTCACTCACACCCTCCACAAGGAGGGTAAGCCACAAAAGGTCATTGCTAAAGAAGCTGGTTGTTCACAGAGTGCTGTATCCAAGCATATTCATAGAAAGTTGAGTAGAAGGAAAAAGTGTGGTAGGAAAAGGTGCACCAGCATGAGGGATAACCGCAGCCTGGAGATGATGATCGTCAAGCAAAATCCATTCAGTCCACTCCTTGTGAAGGAGTGGACTGAGGTTGGAGTCAGCGCATCAAGAGCCACTACGCACAGACGAATCCCTGACATGGGCTACAAATGTGGCATTCCTCATGTCAATCCACTCCTGAAACAGAGACAACGTCAGAGGCGTCTTACCCGGGCTGTGGAGAAAAAGAACTGGACTGTTGCTCAGTGGTTCAAAGTCCTCTTTTCAGATGAAAGAAAATTTTGCATGTCATTTGGAAATCAAGGTCCCAGAGTCTGGAGGAAGAGTGGAGATGCAAAGAATCCATGTTGCTTAAAGTCCAGTGTGAAGTTTCCACAGTCAGTGATGATTTGGGCTGCCATGGCATCTGCTGGTGTTGGTCCACTGTGTTTTCTGAAGTCCACAGTCAACGCAGCCATCTACCAGGACATTTTAGAGCCCTTCATGCTTCCTTCTGCTGACAAGCTTTATGGAGATGCTGATTTCATTTTCCAGCAGGACTTGGCACCTGCCCACACTGCCAAAGGTACCAAAAGCTGGTTCAGTGACCATGGTGTTACTGTGCTTGATTGGCCAGCAAACTGGCCTGAGCTAAACCCCATAGAGAATCTATGGGATATTGTCAAGAGGAAGAGGAGAGACACCAGACCCAACAATGCAGATGACCTGAAGGGCTATCAAAGCAACCTGTGCTTCCGTTACACCTGAGCAGTGCCACAGGCTGATCGCCTCCATGCCACGCCGCATTGATGCAGTAATTCATGCAAAAGGAGGCCCAACCAAGTATTGACAAGAGAGAGTGCATAGAAATGAACATACTTTTCAGAAGCCTTACATTTCTGTTTAAAATTATATATGGGTTTCACTTTCTGAAATGAGTGACAAAAATATTGAACTTTTTCATGATATTCTCATTTTTTGAGATGTACCTGTACATTCTCATCACAACAAACAACAAGATATTAGTTTTTAAAATACTTGACTTTCATTTGAATTTCGTTTTTAAACACTACTTCACTATTTGTTAAAACGCACGACCACTGATTTTACTGTGTTCTGACACACATCAGTTAAACTTTTTAAAGCTGACCACAACTATGACATAATAATACTTAGGTACCTACGATGATATATGTGCCATTATTTCAATTTTAAATGACTGAAATGTGTAGTTACAGCTAGTATATAGACAATAGCTTACCAGACAAGCGGGCAACTTTGCAAAAACATTATATATTAATAATAAGAAAAACACACGCAATAAACTTTATTGAAAAAACAATTCTGAATTGTTTTCCTGTTATTTAGCACCGAAAAAGTTAATGTAAGAGTTAGAAATGTTAGCTAGCTCCTGCCTAACAGTTGTCACTTCCTGTTAATATAAGTCTAGTACGGTACCTTGGTGGGCTGAGATGTGGTATTAATTCCTTCATGCTTTAAGAGAGTGTGACTGGCTTTTAACTGTTTTCGAAGAATCTTCTTTTCTTCTTTACTCCTCCGTATTCCCTTCACGTTGTTGTCCTTAATTCTATCCATGGTGCGTCATTTTTCTCTGTCCGGCAGCAACGAGATTTACAGCATAACGATGGTTCCTGAAGACCGTCATACTGCCTTCAAGTGTTTGGTTGAGTTTCTTCTGAGTTCATTAATTGATTGTTTTTTTAATGATAAAAGCATTTTGGTAACCGCAGTGACTATGGGGACTATGTAGTGTTTTTGTTAAAAGAGAATTTACGGGTTTCTTGGATAAAGACGTGTGCATTGAAGCGTGTGCTGGTTGGATCAACGGGAAATAATGATCACAATTGTAACTCTTTTTTTGTATTTATACTTTATTTTTTATTTTGTCATAGATAAACATAAAACAGATGAGAGCAATGGAAATTATAATGCAGTCTTAGAATTGTAAAAGTAAACAACATGTAGGCCAGGGCTGTCCACATGGCATGATATTAAATAGGTAACTAAATATGCATTACTGAGAATAACTTCTTAAGATTCAATATTTACAGTGTGAAACTGATCCTTTTTTGTGTAAGTATGGATATAAAAGACTCAAACATTTGCCCTTGAAATAAAGGTAGATATAAGGACATAAATCATTACACTGTTTGGCAGACAAGTATGCCCATGGTTTAATGAGTTTAAAGAAAGTGGCCCCCAAAATATTTTTATTGAGACCATCTTTGGAAATCATTTTCCCCAGTTAAAATGAAAGCATCTTTGGTCCTTCTGACAGAATTCTTAAATTCTAAATTTGTTACCCAGCAGTGTTTAAGTCTTTAATTCTTCATGTTTGTTGATGAAAGTTCATTTTATTTTTCATGTTCAATTTCCATGCAGGAACCCATTATTTTGCTGTGTTACATATCCATAGTATCACCCTAATGATAGGATTGCTGTTCTTCAAGTAAGTGGTTGTCCAGTGTTTCACTCTGTGGCTCCATCATATAGAATCTAAACCCCACTGGCAAAGCCACTGCATGCCTTCTTAATCTTCCAACAAAAGACAGCCAAAAATGCTCCAGGGATCATTCCATAGGCCTTGCTGTCTTCATACTAAGGGATAAAATGTAAGTATATGGGCTGTCTATCCTGGTGGGGACTGAAGGCCATTCCACTTTTCATCCATTTCATTCATCCATCATCAGACTGCACTCAAATTTTGGCAACCGAGGATGATCCTGTAAACCTGAGACTGTAAAAATATAAACACAGTTGGCCCATTGGCTTTAGTCTTGACACAGGCCTTAAAGTGTAACATAATACATTTGGGCCTTTTCTAATGAGATACAACACAATAATATACAAACACATAGAAACTATGAGTGATGGATTGTTCTTTGTTTTATCTTTGGTGCATTGCATGACTTGGTTTTTGTTCTCTCTCTGCTATCCCCTAGAGAGTTCAGATCCAGCACATAAACTTCTCTAAATCCAGATTAATAACTCCTCTGTGGGATTGAGTGTGTGTTCCAGCATGCATGCAGACGTTTTTGTATGTGTTAAGAAGCACGAAACACTTGTGCGTGTTTGTGTATTAATACAGGGGTGTTGTGTAATGAAGCCCCTCACCTGTCCATAGCCATCTTGGTAATTATGGTGCCAGGCTGAGCTGCCAGGCCAGTAGGAACCCTTGGTCGTCTTAACAGCACGCTCAGTTTGGTGTTCAAAACAACAGCTGGTCAGAAAGGGGACCATGGCTGCCCTCTGTGACATGAATGCAACACTAAGCTTCGTCTTGTTTTTCAAAACAGTGTAATAAAATCTTTAGTGCTTTATGAACTTGGCAGTTTATCTGTTGGTAGTTCATTTATTGGTTAACCAGTCAGGATTAGTATGAGATTAGACTTTTTATTTATTACATAGTCATCCCTCCTACTTTATGACAGCCGCACAGAGTGCTAAAATTAATTAAAAAGGGGCAAGATAGGTTTTTAAAGGGAGAGGTGAAGTGAGCTATCATTTATTTTCTGTCTTTAAATGATTGACCTAAGGCTAGTTTCATTGTAATTCAATATCCTGTATCAGTTTGACCCCCTTAGGTTCAAGTAGGGGGTTTTTGGAGGTTGAAAAAGTCTTACAGTCTTCTGTGATCCACAAGGTTTTCTTCTTGGAACCTGAAGTTCAAAGTTATTTATACACTGATGACGGCTAATGATGCCCATGATAATGCTAATATCACCATACAGCTCATTTTTTGCCTTGGAGAAAAAAGCTGGGGGCGGTGCGACATGATACAAGGGGTGGAAATGGCAGGGAAATCTACCATTCAATGGGATCTGATCTGATACATGTGATGCAATGCCATACAAAACAAAATGATACGATGCAATATGGTATGGTATGATATGGTGCTTTGCGATGCAATGCGATATGAGTAGGGGTGGGAATGGTAGGGAAACTTTCGATCCAATGCATTAGAATCCAACTCGATAGTATCTGATACCAACTGAGGATCTGCAATACGATACATTGCCGAGGATAATAATGGCCCACAATAATGAAATGACAAGACAGTTTAATACTAATCTTGGAGACAGCAGTGGGAGTGGGAATTACAGGGAAATCTGTGATACAGTATGATATTTTGCAATATGATATGATGAAACAACACAAAATGATACATGATACAATATGCTACGATACAGTTTGGGATATGCAATATGTCCCAAGGTAAAGATAAAATCTAGAAATGCAATGCATATTGCAAAGTAATCGTACAATGGCATGTCTTGGCATCTGGCATCTCATCAACTAACAAGAACAAAAAGCCCCCTGAAATATAAAATGCAGGATTAATATGAGTATATTTATTCACTGGTATGCAAAGTCAGTTTCACCTCGTACTATGCTTCATTTTAAATTCTGACCATCATTATTCTGTAATCAACTTCTATTTTGGTCAATTCAGTTCACCTTACCCTGAATCATGTCATGGGCACTACTGTGAGGAGTCATAAACTGGTGTCATGTTTAGTACAACTGCAAAGGAAATCTGTTAAGAGTTTTATGTTTCAAATGGAAATATCACTTTTGGCTTCACCAATCTGACAGTTGCATCACAATCTGGAGCTTATGGTAAAATCTGATCCTGGACAAACTTTGTACCTCGTCTCATGAACAGAGAATGTAGAGGAAGGTTTGTCATTATTCCAACAAGTCTCTGAGGTTATGAACAGCAGTAGGAAGATATTTCCCTTCCATTTGCTCAAGGGCAGCCTCACTTCACAAGTCAGCCAAACACAGAAAAAGCTCTGTAACAGCGAGAACCAAAGTGGGACCACTTGTGTACCCTGAGGCACGCCATCACCCTTTGAAATGCAGGGCCAGGATCCAGAGGCCACCTCCCGTTGCTGGCATGTATGTCTTCTAATTGGCTGCATGATGAAGATGGAGGGATATAGATACCAGATACTGCTTTTTAAAATAGTGATTCTGATCTTACCACTCTCTGGAGACACTGTATAAGCAGATCCATGCGCCTGTTGTCAAAGGAAAACGAGAATGAAAAAAAAAAGTGAAGACAGACATAGGAAACTATTGTCCAGTGCTGTGGTTTTAAGAGGCTTAGAGAAACAACTGATTTAATTCAACTGTATAATAGAGATAAATATATTTAGATTAATATTTCTGGCACCTGCTATGAGGAGCTGCAAGACTGAATTGTCTCATAATAAAACCTCTAGATTATGCAGACTAGACCATCTGTTTATGATTAATTAATCAATTGCTCTAAGTTTTGGTACGGATTCCAAACCTTTAGAGTTGCTTTTTTGGTGTATTCTGTTAGCTTTCAACAGACTGGGGATGAGTCTTTCCACTTACTGAGAAGATCTGTGATGAGGTTATAAACTCTTGACTCTAGGCACTTTGGTGGCATTTGTTATGTCATTGCATATTAAAACCCCCTTTTTGCCCCGGAATGATTCCTTTTGAAATATTTAACGCTCAAGATCAGCATAGATATATTTGTTTATGATCATGACTGTATGCTTGTGAATTATTTCTTGCACTCACATTATTTAATGAAATAAGGTGTCCTTAAAGTTTAGGCCATTTTCTGTCATACATTCTTTAATGATGTTTTTTGCTCAGAATTTTGTAGACATTTTGGGGTGTAAATCAAATTTATAATTTGATATTGTCTGTACAACAGTCACAGGAAATTCCTTTAATGCATATTATATGGCTTTGTCAAAGGAAAACATAACTGGGTCCAGGAAAGAACTAGCAATGCCAGTCTCATCTGTAATAAAGAATATCTTTACTGATTGGCAGGAGGAGAATTACTCTAAAGCTGAACCAGTAGTACCCATCCTGTCATGAAAATAGTGGAAACAAAAGCAGGACCCAGTTGCAGAAACACAAGCTCAACAATTTATAAACCAAAAGATCAAAAGGGAAGTGCTTCAAAATGTCCAAAGAGAGAAAAAAGTTCAAAGGCAAAAACACAAATCCGACAAAAGTCCAAGCACAATGAAAATCAATGAAGAACCCATGAGGGAAAAATCCACGAAATTAAACTTACTGAAACCAACAAAAGGGAAAAACACAGGAACACTTGGAGCATCAGATGCTGAGGCATACTATGATCTGGCATAGAAGGGCAGGATCATCGAGACTAGATACACTAAATCCACACAGGGATGACTGGACGCTGTTGAGACTCACACAATCAAGCACGAGTGAGATTAATGGCACAATCAGTGGAGGGAAACACCGGGAAGTTAAACTAGACATGAAATACAGGAGACAAGGATAAAAAAAAAAAACAAAACAAAACAAAAAAAAAAACAACAGGAAACTAGGGACACTTAACAAGAGAACAACAAGGAAACACATTGCAAAGAGAAAAGGATTATAAAATAACACACAAACTAGAGAAATAGTATCAGGCCTTAGAAGGTTAAGATGACAGAAAGCACTAGAACTAAATAGGGTTACACAGACACAAGGATAAAAGAACACAATAGCTAAAGTACAAACAGGAAACATATAAAGCACACAGAATACTTACAGAAAGGCAAGGGAGACAGGAAACGCCAAAGAAACTCAAACTTACACAAATCAAAATCAGGGTCAGATATGTTTGGCTGTTACAGAAGTGCACATGGTTTGTCTCAGAGCTACAGGAGTTATGAGAATAAGTGGCAGAATCAGTTTAAGAAAGGAATGAGAGTTGGATCAGGTTGTGTTGTTGGTTTAGGTAATGCACTGAGGAGGAGAATGATTATGGTTAGGATTACTAATGAGGTTGAAGAAAGTGTCTGTCCACGGAGCCTCCTGGGGGAAACTGCAAAGATCATGGTTACTCGAGAGTGGACTTGCCTCTCACTGGAAAGTAAAAAGAGGTTGAAGTACAACACAAAATCTGAACAGGGAAATAAATAACATCAAAATAAATTAATTAAAACTAAAGAAGCATGTGATACAAAAAAAAATCAAGCTATTTCCAAATATTTCTGTATCAGAAAAGGGTGCAAATGGAAAACTCACAAGAGGTCATACAATAGTTTTCTAAAGGTTAACTTGTCATCAAACATATAAAGGGATACAAATTCGATGATATTAGACCAAAAGAGACAGTGAGCAATAATGAAACATTTTATTGTTACTTAGAATAAAGACATATTGGTCTGGAAAAGGAAAAACATTCTATAGTCATCACAATTTTATTTTTCATGTTTTAGATTTGACAAAAAATTTGTGTTAACTATTGTTTCTCCTGTTAAACCAATAGCACCTAAAAATGTATGCTCAAAGAAACTTCTTCAAGTGTAGATTAAACTTAAAAGATAGGTAATCAAGAGCTGTATGATAAAAATGTAAGCACTATAGAATCATCCATATATAATAAATAATTATCACAAGAACTAATTTAAAAAGAAAGGACAGAACTATTTGAGACATACTCATTTTTTATGCAAATGTTAATTTCTCACATAATGTAGGTGTAAAGATGTGAAGAGAGCTGTTATTAATGATATATGTCCTCATTTATACTCACAGCATGGAGGTATAAAACTATCACCAAGTTAACTTTCCTCGTTAACATCTATGTGGATATACCTATAAATGCACATACACAAATTTAACCACACACACAGATAGGGCCTACAGTGTCCCAGAATGTGTGGAATGGTGTTGCTGAGACCTTGTTGACATCCCTCTGTCCCTCCACCAATTTAGAGGGTAACCCTGCCAGAACTTTTCTCTTAAACATACACACACAGCTGTCAGAGTGGGACGCAGTCCACCCCACACAGGGATGCCCGCACACTCTGCCTGGCTTTGTACAATAGCCCCTGCAGTGGATCTCCATGACAATGGGAATGCCTGGGTCAAATAGCTCTCAGTCCACTGCTGGCAGAGCAGCGGGGTGATAAAATGGCAGCCAGTTTTGATCTGTTAAATGCTCCAGGAATGACCTTGGAATCCTGTGATGGAAAGGTTCAAGAGAGCTGGGCTCATACACACTTTGTCCTATGCTGACCTTTTTGTGTGCCCAGGAGTAGGTGTGTGTGTCAAGGGGGTTTAACATTAGTTTAGAGATAACACTGTTGTAAGCAGCTGTCAAGTGTTAGATGAGCTGAGAGGTTTTCTGCGGTGAGCTGTCAAAATCCTTTCTTAGCACAAACATAGCGTAGACATGAAAAAACTCCAAATACAGGGGGTACATACATACCAGTATCTATCTACTTAAGTACAACTGGCAGTTATCTAAGTTAGATAACAGGATGGATGCCAATATTATATCTGTAAAGTAAATTTAAAGTTACACTTTGCCCTGTTTTGTATCCAGAGGTGGAAAAGATACACAACTGTTGTACTCAAGTGAGAGGACAGTTACTACAGTTTAAATTTACATAAGTAGAAAAAAGTACAGGTCTATAAATCTTCTCAAGTAAAAATAAAATGTATTTGATTTAAAGTTTACTTTAAGAGCCATGTTGTTCAGGTAAAGTCACACCTATGTAATAAAGTAGAACAAACAGCAACATTGGCAGTGTTCATTTCAACACTTTGAAAGTGTCTTTAGTGGGCCACAAAGAAGTGTAACTTTATTGGGCCATAAAGTTAAAATACATGTGTGTAAATATTTTGCCATACAGAGCTGCAGAAATTGTTAAAATATGTGGCAAGGTCGTTCTCCTCTGGCTGCAAGGCAATGCATACTGATGAGGAATACTAAATGTCCTTTGGGAAAACCTAAAGTCAAACTAACTCAGTGGATAACTTCCCCCATGGTGCAAATGTGCCTCACATAACAACAATCCACCAAAACGTGAGTTAAAAAATCCAACAGGCAACATCCAAACACAACTAAACACATATAAATTCATCTAAAAAAATCCTAAACACATCAAAATACTCTGATGGAGAATGCCACTCCCACACACACCTTAGAATATATTTGATATTGCAGTGTACAGAACTTAGATTAGGTGACTCTTTAAAGAGTTGAACCAACACTGGTAGAACAACACCCTTTAACTTAGTTATGTGGAGTTATTCTCTTGTTATATGCTACTGTGTAGCTAACAGAGGTGGAAAAGAACAAGAATATTGTACTCAAGTAAAAGTACATTTATTCTGGTTAAAACTTAAGTAAAAGTTAAACAACTGATTTCAAAATGTACTCAAAAGTACAAATATTGCAAAACAACTACTCAATGACAGTAATATGAGTAAATGTAATGAGTTAGTTTCCACCCTTGATTGTATTTGAACCTATTGCTTATATGAAAACCTGACATCCCTGGCCATACAAGCCAGCGAACTCTCAGCTCCATGGTGGTTTTAATTTATTTTAGTTCTGAATTGGCAGAAACAAAAAAATAACTCGCAGGATAACAATTACTGCAAATCAAAATTTTAACAGAAACATGAATATAATTCTATTCTATGGTGCAGGCATGACAGTAGCATCAAACTTTTAATCTTGGTATGTTGAAAGACGAGAAAATACCAAAAATGCAATCAGATAAAAGTTCATTTGCCTAAATTTCACATACTCAGTTTGGTCATGGAACCTTTTTTGTTAGCTGGCGCAACAAGAATACTAAAACACCCTGTTCTTTTCAACAGTCCATGTATAGTGTATGACACACTTTTTGGCCATTTGCTAGACAGTACACACATTTCTGGCTCAAACATTAAACACAGATAGATAAAATAAAAAGTGGAAAACACAAAGGTTTATTTGTTATAAATAACTAACTAACAGCTTAGTTTCAGCTGCTGCTTTCCCTAAAATTAGTCCTTCTCAGTATTTATTCAATGCACCACTCTTGACTTTTGAAGTCATCTCAAACATTTCATACATTGCATCAAACTAATCTACAAATGATAGTGGACTTGACATTAAAAAAATTACTATATTTATACTGGCAACCATCTTGATTCTTGAAATCTACACTTTGGAATAGCAAAGTAGATGTAGCATCTTTACTGCCTAAAAAAGGTGTGTCTCAATTTTTAAAACCCTTTAAAACTTGATTGTTTTCCAGTAATGTTCCTTTAATGTCCAAACAAACCCAAATACTTGATGGTGATTTGCTCTCTCACTTGCTTAAGTCAGTTTCTTTAAAACCATCTGTTTAGATAAAGTAACTTGAAAAGCGTTTCCAGCATCTACATTCAACAATACATGACGCTTTGTTTTATGCCTCCATACAGGCTAGAACCGAGGCTGATGGCATTCATGTTGTCATTATGTACATGTATGTCTGTCTGGGTCTTTCTTGTGAACCTAATGCCCCCAAAATGTTTCAAAAAATCTTCTTTAGACTTTGCAAGAAAGTCCGGTAAAATTCAAGTATTATCTGATAAGATTGTAAACGTCAAAGGTCACAGTTAGTGGGCCTCATGTTCATCCCTAGCTTCTGATTTGACCCCTCAAGAACGCTTTGAAGGATTCTCTACAAACTCAGCAAAATGAACACTAACTAAAAGATTAACAGATTTTGGAGGTTAAATGTCAAGAACAGTGGGACTCGTGTTCATTCTTTGCTTGTGAATGTGAATCTCAAAACACTCAAGGACTCTTTTTAAACTTTTCAAAAATGTACACTCTGACTCAAGAGTGACTTGATAAGTTTTTAGAGGTAAAAGGTCAATGTAATTTGTACTCAGGCTTATCCTTTGCTTGTGAATGTAAAATCTCACATTGGTTTTGATGAATTTTTTCAAACTCTGCTCAAATACCAACTCTGACTCGTGGATGAACTGATTTGATTTAGCAGGTCAAAGGTCAAGATTAACAGGCCTCATGTTTATCCCTTGCTTGTGCATGTGATGTCTCAAGAACAATAATAAGGATTCTCTCAAAACTTTGCAGAAATGTCCACTCTTACTCACAGATGAACTCGATGAGATGATGGAGATCAAAGTTCAAGGTTGTTGGGCCTCATGTTCATTTCTGGTAAAGAAGATTTCTACCAATCATACTACCACATAAACCACCCCAGTCCACCCTCTTGATCTATGTATGACCACTGTCCGGCGATCGTATTCGTCCTGGAGGTAGTTGTAGTTGTTAATGCAGTGGCAGTCAAACAGCAAAGAAAGGACAGTGAAACTCCATGCATTATCATATGTTCTCAGTAAATACCAATAAGAAGAAGTAACCTTCCTTCTTGCTCCTCTGCTCAGTGTGGCAGGACACACATACAGCATGATGAATCAGATTTAAACCCACATGCCTCTGATGTGTCATTTTGGAGAGGTCCCTCAGCTTTATCCCCTGTGCGTGGATCCTACCCAGATACTCGCTGATACAGTTACAGTCTCCTATATCCAGCAGAAGATGGGAGTATTTGTTTGGAACAACTGTAATCCACCTACTATCTGCAATAATGTTTTATAAATAACCCTGAGTCCCTCCTCTGTTGTATGTGGAGGGACACTCTGTATGGTTATGGATGGGTAGCACTGCTGTGGACCACACTGTGGAAAATAACACTCTCTGTTGGTTGGTTAGTTGGTGTGTGACATCAGTCTGTGTGTATGTGAACCATGGGCGGTCCACTGAGGATGGCTACTTTAGGAGAGGCAGCTGGTTCCAGCTACCGCAGAAAGCAAGAGGCAAGAAGATCAGCTGCTGGTTGATGCTGTGAAGAGGAAGATCCACAGGACAGAATAATCCAGAACAGGACAAAGAAAGACTGGGGAAATAAGAAATTAGTCTTTGTTGTCTTCCTGTTAATAGTGAGATTACTGCAAAGAGAGAAAAGGTAACTTACTTTGTGTCATTTTTCTCAACAGTCTTATTGATAGAGGCTCCTAGCCTAATCAAACTGCCAACTTAAACTTTGTTTTGCTGCTGTCTTTAAAAAAAAATTCTTCTGTCTTAAAAAAATAAAAAGTAAAATAAAGACAAATGAATTCTAGTGTCACTATTTTACCTATTTTGCTTAAAAGTATTGTTGATAAGTGCAGTTTTATGCATCAAACTGTTTTCCACTTGAGGCTGTGTGTGTCTATGTATAACTCTGCATGCCCCCTGTGTGTAAACAGTGATATCTAGCCCTTCTCTTGGCTGTGTGATGGTAACACTGAACAGATGCAACAAGCTGCATGGGAGGTGACTGATCCCTCCAAACTGTGATAACAGAAGGAACATACGTGCACAAACACAACATGCATACGCTTGCACGCTTTTATTTTTGACCAGCACTATTGCCATATGTATATTCTAAACTATTCTCTTTCATTGTCTCTTGTATCTTTCAGGTTGAGGACATTAATTCAACAAGGAGCAACATCTTTACTGAGACAAAAATAGCAACAGTCCTC
Source organism: Cheilinus undulatus (assembly GCF_018320785.1). NCBI lineage: Eukaryota > Metazoa > Chordata > Actinopteri > Labriformes > Labridae > Cheilinus > Cheilinus undulatus. The sequence continues at coordinate 25,758,571 of NC_054866.1, forward strand.
CTTGTTTTCTTTTTTCCTGTCATCCCCAACTCCTCAGTCCTTTTTCAGCCTTCATCTGAGAGCCCACCATGGACCGCTCAACACAGGAGCTGTTCCTCAACTTCATGGTCGTCTTAATCACAGTGATGCTGATGTGGCTGCTGGTGAAAACGTACCAAGACTGAACCATGGAGTGACGAAGAAGGAGATGGATGGAACTTAGTGCAGTTTTTATAGGACTTTGTTGCTGATTAATTCTTTTTCAAACACACCGTTTACATCTTTCCATTCTTTTAGTAAATGGCCATGAATCGCTCTTATACTCAAGCAAAGAAAGGTCATCAAAACTATGTTTTTTCCTAACTAGATGAGGAGATGCCATGTAATATTTGCAGTTCCTATTCAAATATGTTTTGATGGTGGCTTAAATTTTGGAAAGTCAGAGGTGAGTGTAGAAGATGATTTTAAGAAGTTAACATGGGTTTGAGACCTGTATTTTCCAGTGCAATAAGAGAATGTATCCATATCAGTCATTTATACAGTAACCCATGTCCCTGTGTCATTTATGTGCCATTAAACTTTGCTGTTATGTCTCTTGATATACTTTAAGTAATGTTTCAGATTCATTAAATGTAAAGAACACATCAACACAAGCTTTGCATCTTTGTTTATGTTCACTTCAGCCATTAAACACTCATCCATGCATTGAGTTCTTTTTTCTGTTTCACAAAAAAAAACATTATGTTGCATTCATTCACATGTGTTTTTTTTCCCCAGATCTCTGCAGGATATAATAATACTCTTTTAGGCTACCGAGTGATCTTTGACAGACAGAAAAAGTTGTGCATTTCCATCACACAAGCAGTGCAATTAAGTTACTAAGGAAGCAGAATCAGGATGCATGGATACACAAAAGTTTGAAGCAGGCCGAAGACAAGTACTTCAAAGCAAAATTCATCCAGGTATTTGCAATGTAAAGCCATTTGTACAGGATTTTAACACTCCAATTTATATAAGAATGTCTGTCAGAACTAAGGCAGGAAAATGAGGATAACTCAACATGGAAAAGTCCCACTTAAGTTATATCAAATAACCACAAATAGGAAAACATGACTGAATAATGCTATTCTAGACTATGTTTGTGTCACATGTGTGATTTTCTCGACATAGATTGAAGAAAACTACACTAAATGACAAAATGCTCTTCAAGGCGGATACATTTACAGATCCTTTGACTTCTCTAAGTGGATTCTCACAAAGCAGAAAAATTTAGTTAGTAAAAATATTACTCTTGGAAATATGCTGCCTCCATAGGAGGGACAACTTTCTGATTGACACATATACAATGTTAATGTTCAGCTTCTCAAATAAAAAAATAAATAATCTGTTTTGGCTTGCCTGCACTTGTGTTATGATGAGTTGTGAGAGATGCTATGTTAGTTGATGACTGTCATTCTCTCTAGAGATGTTTGCTCAGTCAGCTGTCCATCATGCACATTGGAGACTCGGGCATACATTTGAGGTGAGTTATATGTAAAATAAGCACACTAACACGTGCTTATGTGTGTGTGTCCACTGTGTCACTCCATGGGTCTCTGTATCTGTTGAAGCTGATGAGCTGACAGTGAAACTCAGTCAGCGCTCGAGGCATTGGAGCCACTTCCTCCCACTGACTCCTGCCGCTGTGGTACACCTGCAATAAAACACAGACAGAAGTAATAAAACTCTAAGATAATAAAAGGGAAATGCCTATAATCCTGGTTAATATATGGAACCTGAAATTAACTACCTATGTAAGGTTTTGGAGTTGGGCAGCATGCTAACCACAACTAAAGTTGTCATTAAAAACAGCTTATTTATTTATTTAAATTTCTTTTTCATTACTGACTTTTCCCATCAATCTCAGATGGGCCATGTTTGCATGTAGACTGCTGTTTACTTTAAAATTTGAAATCTGATGGAGAAAGAAACAGTCAGCTACCACTGTGGGAAACATCAACATTGTTTGACAATTTTATTTCACCCTCTAAAACCTGCTGCATCGTAGACGATCCCAATCAGCATTGCATTCATTGTTTACAATATCTCAGGAACCATTCGATGGACCTCTATGAGGGAATTGTGACCCGAAGCTTGCCTTTTTGCTCGTCTACAGACAGCTCCTGGCATTTATATCCCTTCCAGAACATTTTTAATCCAGGTGCAAAGTGTGGTGTTTGTTCAGAGCTTTGATACTACAAATCAATAAAGGGGGACCATTCATACAAATCCAAATAGCTAAATCCATGATAATATGACTATTATGTGTTTCACAATGAAAAATGAAGCAGTTTTGCTCTAAATCCTCCATTTTTACACCAGATGCAAAACACAACAACTCCCTGTTAGCCTAACAGTCAATCATGATTTACCAGTTTCTTCTTCTATTGCTTTCTTTGCTGTAGTGACTAATCAAGGCCAACAAGAGATGGTACAGTGATCTGCCAGTTTGGAAAGGGAAGAAAAAAATAGTCCTCTATGACCCAAATGATGAAAACATGACATTGGCACTCCTGAAATGGGTTTCATGCGGATTTGAATAATGATAGTAATGGTTGTAGAATATTTACTTGTATGGAGCAAGAGGAGGTGTTTGCTGGTTTAGATACTATATACCAACTCAATGGTTTGTCAGTTAGGACAAAGAGCACATCAGAGAAGGGTTGTGTTCCAGTCCAATGTATTAATTAGAAGTACTGCTTTGACTGGCACTTAACTGGTTTATAAAGCAGGTACACAGTTAAAGTTCCAAGCAATGTTGACATATGCCCAGGTTGCAGCCAGCTCCACTGTTCTCCAGAAGATGTTTGCAGCAGGTGAGCTGGCTGCCCTTATTATCTCTGAGGCTCCACCATTGCAGGAGCACAGAGACAGGTAGAGGAGACTTAGGAAAGGAGGGGAGATTTTCTACAATGGTGATTTAATAACGATAATTTCATGATATAACAACTCTGTCATTATTGATAAATGGCAGGACAATCATTTAATGATTCATCACAATATAATGCTCATTTTTATCGTAAATGCCTCTGAGAGGAGTGTGTTTATAATGCTGTATTTTTTCTAAATCAAAATATCCATATTTGGAATCAGCTATTTGTTAACACAAAAGTCATGATAACAATCACTGTGTTGTTATTTTGTCCTAACCTTACTTTGAACCATATCCTTTTGGACAAATGTCAAAGCCAGAGAGGATATTCCTGTGGATAAAAAGTTTGCCTCACCTGAACTTCATCAGTGATTTCATCGGGGGAATAGTCTCCACCCAGGATGTAGATTCTGTCTCTCATTCCCACTGCTCCAGCATTAAAGCCAGCACACTCAAACGAGCCTTCACCCTTCCACACACAGGTCTCTGGGCAGAAACTGTACACCTGGGTGGGGAAAAGGCACTTTCTGAGCTCTATTTTCTTCCATTTAAATAAGACTTTTTCTTCCAAATTGCATTGAAATGACTCAAAAGTCATTTATTCATTACCTTATAAGTAGACAGGTCACAGAGATGCAGTGTGTTATTTATTGACACAGATTTGACGAGCGTAGCATGGAAGAACTGGCCAAACTCTGCCACCAGGCGGCTCCACTGGTCCTCCTGGGTGTCATAGGAGAAAAAACAGTCCAGTGAAGGGTTAAAAGAGTCTGTGATCTCCACCTCTGATCCCAGAGTGTAGATGACACTGCCACAAGCACTGGCCTCAGGGTAGAAGATACCAGTGGGTAGCGGGCTGACTGAGGTCCAGGTCTGTGTCAGAGGGTTAAAATACTCCACCTAGAAAACAGGGAAAAGGGTGACTACAGATCAAAGATATCGCTAAGTTGCCTAAGTTCCATAAAAAAAGGAGAAGCTCTTACCTCCAGCAGACTAGGTGCTCCCCCTCTGGATCCTTTGGTCCGTCCTCCAATGACATACACTCGGCCCAGGCAGGTTACAGCTGTGTGTGTAGTTCTTGGCTTCAGCATGGCAGGTGCAGGTGTGCAGGTGAGGGTCACGGGACAGAAGCACCAGACCTCGTCTGTCGCATCATGGAATAGTTCGGCCACATGGAGACGTATTGCCCGGCAGCAGTTTCCTCTGCAGCCACCTGTCACAAACATCTTAGAACCAAAAAAGGGCAAAGACACAAACTTTAAAGCCATAAAAAGGAAGTGGTCACAATAAAAAGATTGAGAATCACTGTCCAAAAAGTAGCACTACACCTCAAGTCAAAATTGTTTTACCTTTTCAGCATAGCTGGTAAGACAGGATCCTGGTGGGTCTGGTATCATGGCTGGCCCCCCTCCATGCCCGGCCCCCAGCTCTTTCCATTGGTCTGTTTCCAGACAGTAGCAGAAGGTGTGGCGGATCTCTCCGTTCTCCTCCGTCTTGTGAATGTAGATGTAACTCTGGGTGGTGGCTGGTCTGGCATCAGTGAGCAGGCCACTGTATTGATCATGTTTGCTCTGAGCCTCTGAGAGCAGGGCCAGACAGGACTGGTGGTCACAGAGTAGAGGGTCTGAGTCATGGAGTGTCTGGCAGAGAAGACAGAAGAAGGATTTATTCATCAGGAGACTACAAAAGGCACACAAAAATCTAAATTTGGTGTATGTAGTATGTGTATTGAACCTTTAAGGCAGGTGCAGATAGATGGTGGAGTCTGGTCAAAGATAACAACCCAGGGAGCAGCTTTTGTCTTCCTGGGAGATCATGTCGTACCCACTGAAGAAGTGCCATCACCACTACTTCCTCACTAGGCACATTTAAAGCATCTGACCTAAGACATGCTTCCAGCACATTCACCTGGAAAAGGCAAATTCAAGGTACATACTAATTAGGTAAATCTTGTAACTCACCAATAGTGGGATAATAAATTACAGTGTGCTGGTTACAATGTAGCTTGGGGCTGTCAAGTTAATATTTAATGGAAAGCAAATCACTGTGAATCTACTCTTATATTAATCTATTATATAACCAAGGTTCAGTGATTATTTTTTAAATCATGATCTGCCTTCATCATTATACAAACTTCACTTTCACCTTCTTTAATACAAAAATCTCCCTTATTTGTCTCTTGTCTGCCTTGCATCACCTGCATTTCCAAAAAGTCCTGCATTTTGGAGAGGCTGGAGAAGTTCTGAACCACAAACTCAGAGGCACTTTGGAGGAGGGAGGCTGAGCCGTAGGCCTCAGCCAGAGAGAAGAGAGATAGACAGTTGCTCAGATCCATGGTTCCTATCAGGAAGTCACTGCAAGCCTTGAACAAGATTGGCACCTGAGAACACAAACCAACAAGGAAAATAAAACATGAAAAAATCATGTTGATGTTTAACTGCTCCAGAACCCAAGTGAGAAGGTTTTGATTCGGTACAAATCTAGCAAAATAATATGCATCAAGTAATGTATGTCCCAGAAAAATCACAAGAATAAATGGTTGTTTACCTGTAGAAAAGATGCGAGTTGAAACAGCATGTCTACGTTTCCTTCAGTGATAAGTACCTCTCCAGAGTAGGCAAAGTCTAGGAATAAACTCACTACTACAGCACACTGGTCTCCCAGAGTAACTGAGCCATCATCACGCTCTCGCATATCCACCTCAAACATGGCCCTGAACGCACAGCAATTACACACATTAACAGATAAATACAAAAATCATTACAAGATAGTAGATAGTGATAGGAATAGACAGACAGGCAGACAGACAGACGACAGACATAGGTAGATACAAAGATAGACAGACAGATAGACAGATAGATAGATAGATAGATAGATAGATAGATAGATAGATAGATACCTGAAAAAATCACTGCATGCAGCAAGGACACAACGATGACAGGGAAAACTTTGTTCTTGGACTTTAATGATAAAGTCAAACATTAAGCCTTGTTCCCTAAATGATCTGAGCACGCCTAGCAGCTGGAGTCCGTGTGACTCAGACATCCGCAGTAGAGTCCGTCTCTCTGAGACCCCATTGCATTGTGGAGCACTGTCAGCTTTACTGGGTGGGCTGCTGCGGCTGCTGGGGCTGTTGGTGTTAGTGCTAGGGTGTGACTCTTGAAGTTCATCCATCTTCAGAAAGCCTGATAATATGAGAGATTTAAAACACATTTTAGAGAGTACAGTGTGAATTTGTATATGAGAAGGACAACGAGATGGGTAAATTGAGATAAGAATACAAATTCCTGAATCAATTCAGCATCTTTTACAGCCCTCCAGAGCGAAGTTTGTCTAGCATACTCCTGTTATCATAATATCCCTATTCACCAAAAAACAACCATATTTCGGACTTACCCTGGATGAGTCTTTGTTGTTAAAGAACTAGCATACAGAAGCAACAGAAGTACATGTGTAATGCACAAGTAGGTAGCTTGAAGCAGAGTAACTTCACTGACAGAGTCAGCACCTCGGACAGCGCTTTTTTCTCATGATTCTTTCACTTCCGGAAACGTGAATTCACGCGAGGACTGTGACATCTAAATTTTTAATGCGTCATAATAATCGTTATGTTATCTCTTACAAGAATGCACTGTTTTGGTTGTGATATTAGGATGTTTATGTCGTTTAAGAAATAATTGCTACGCCTTCATATTCGAGATTCTTTGTTTGTTTCAGACACAGGCGCAATGGCTGCTGGGAAGTGTAGTTCTCTGCTATTGGTTGACTGACAGCCTGGAGTTACTAGCATAAAAGTAGATGATTGTATTAGTAGTCAGGTGAATTCTAAAATACAGGGTTAATTTGTTGAAAAATATGATATTGAATGATAAAATGATATTGTTGGAAAAATGTGTTTTTGAGGCTGCTTGTACGGCTTAATGGGTGACCTATCTCTGAAATTTGCATGCATGTTTTTATATATTTTTTTGTTTGTTTGTTTGTTTGTTTCATACATTACATAGGCCTATTGTGGAGGCCTATAAAAAGATGATATAAAAACAACAGCCAGAGGACATGAGGTAGGCTAATGAAACATTACCATAAATAGACACCAGACGTATCTAATTAAGTGCAGGAATTTAGTTCAAAGTAATAAAAAAGAAAAGAAAAGAAAAGAAAAGAAAAAACAAGTTAAGATATCAAGAACCAATAAATAATTGACCTCTTTCATTCGATGTTGACTTCTTATGGCCTGAAAATGGTTGTTCCTATTAATACTTTTGTCATCGTAGAGTTTCTGCATCTTTTTTGGACAAAATCAACATAGAGGAAAAAATCAGATTAGCAGCGCCTAATTCCTCTCACGACTTAACTTCCTAATATGTGACTGAGAAGGGATGTGAGTGATGCTTAAGCCTATACAATGGAAGATGAAGATTTTTTTGCTAGTCTAGTTGAATACACCGTGGAATGGAAACTGTTTTTAAACTTCTTTTAAATTTTACTGAATGCATTTTAAAATGATTACATTTGATTCACCAATCCACAGGACTCAACTGAAAAATGTAAGTAGACCTGCTCAGCAAAGACAGTTCAGTTGGTATGACTGAACATAGCAGGAGAACTTGGATAACAACTCAAATACAGCTCAAAATATCCGTTATACACAGTGCTGTTGTTGACTGCAAACCCAACAAATTTTAGTTTGTTCCAGGTACTTGATCTCCACAGGGTGGCGCTACCTTCATGTGAGGGAAAACTGTGGTTGTGAGTAAGAGGCAAAGCCTCTGAATGTGAATTATTGAACGTGAACTTCCAACACTGCTGCAGTACCGCTTCACTACCACTGAGCTGCTGACCAAATAACACACTTTCCTGCCTTGAGATGTTGATGACAAAGATTTAGTAGGCTTCGTAGACATGCTTTCATAACAAGCATGTGTTTCCTCAGGTTACAACACCTTTTTACTCGGATGTAAGCAGTCAGGACTCAGCCAAATAAATGTTAATAATTGGGACAAAGACACAGCCATGTGAATAACAGCCTGAACTAACAATGGTTGCTATATTCCTTTATCTACACGACTAATTCGTGGAAAAAATTACTAACTACAAAGGAAATATGTCATTTATTGGTTGAAAAAGTAGGACCATAAAATATCAAATCAAAAATACCAAAAAAAAAACGAGACCCTGCCGCCATCTACTAGGTCTTTTTCGATTGACAAGTCCTAATCATGTTTATTCACACTAATAGTTAAATTATTGTGTAGTTATTATCAAAGCCTCCCTACTGTTGTGTTATCAATGCCCCCCTCCTCTCTCCTTGCATCCCTGCATCCCTCCCTTCCTCTCTCCCTCCCGGCAGTGCATCCCCATCCCCCACACGGTGGCCGTCTCTTCGGGTGAAAGCTGTCTTCCCTGCGCCACTGGCCCGAAAAAACGTTGGTGTAGCAGAGTCAGTCCGCACCGACCAGAGGCAGAGCAGACACACGGGAGAAAGCACGTACGCACATCGGGAATCTTTTATTGTTCAACGGAGTGACTTTGGTAAGTCCCGTCTGCTGTTTCTTATGGAGGAAGAATGTCCATGTGTCGACTTGCTTAGTTGTTTGTTTTATTCTGTCTTTTTTTTCCCTCCGTATCCCTTCAATTGTCCTCCGTGGTGGCTGGCTACAGTGGGGAACTAGCGGGCTAGGCTAACAGAGCTAGCTCAAATAGCGGACTCAAACTGGTGCTACTGGTCATGCTGGCTCGGGTTTAAACGTTTGTGCACTGCGATTAGGAGGCAAAATTAGCGTGTCTTTTTCCGGTGCGTTCACGCCTGACCTGCCGTCGGCGTTTTTCATTGTCATTTGCTAATCTTTGTTAAGCTAGCTCGCTAATTAGCAATTTGAGCAGCGTGTACCGAGGATGCAGGGATGCTACGGCACTTTAGCGGTTATCTTTTTAGGCTAGCAGGAAAGCTAAGCTAACGTTAGTATTCGGTGTGACCCGCATAGATTCCTGCGTGGGCTGCAACGGAATGGTTGAACGGCCATGCTAGCGGTGGCTAATCTGGCGATAATTGGCAAGATGGCATCGCGGAGTTGTTATCTAGAAATCGGTGGATTTTCAAAATGGTGTCTTAAGCTTGTTTGAGTGTGACCATTTTTGTCCAACCATGTCTGTTTTGGCGTAGCTTGCTACCTCAGGAATGTATTGCAATGCCAGTGCTTGCCATACTCTGATAGTTATAACTACATATTTACTACTGTTGTGGTGGTAAATGCAAATGCTTTCTCACAAGGCTACAGCCACCATTAAGGGCACAACAATTGCGTTTCAGCGTGGAACTGAGTTATTTTCACTGAATTTTGCATTGCTCTGTGGTGTTTGTAAATTGTCAGTGATAACTGAAACGTGAATTGTAGCCCAGAGGCAAATTTTGATTTTTAAACATTTGAATTGTTCACCTCTATTCACATCTATTCACCTTAACCCGACTGATGAGAAGCATAAAGTCCAGTCTTAGCCGCATCAATAACAGTGTTCAACTGTGTTAATAAGATGTATTAGACAGGTAACTAAAGAGATATGAAGTGATTATTGTAGAGATAAGAATAGCAAAGATGATCTCTTTAAATACAGACTTATTCTCAAGTTTTTCATATAGTTATTGTTTCGTCTTCTTTACTTTATTAAAATTAACAATGAAGGCTTTGTATTTAGTCATAAGCATAAAAAAACCCTTCTTGGATTTATTGTCCTTTTATCAATTTTATATTTCGTCAGCTCACCGTTTTACTGTAGACAACACTAAACTGGATGACTCTGTTTTCACCAGCAGTAAGAGTTTTAAACTGTATGGGTTATTACATAGTGCAGTGCATCAACTGGGGGCCCAGGTGCACCAGAAAAATGTGGGGTGAAGATATATTTTGGTATATAGCGTGTCTTTTGTCTCTAAGTTCTGGCAGCTGTAATTAGAACCCCCAAAACAATTCTGATTGAAATACTTTTATCACTAATGACTTAACATTTTACCTATTTTGCAGAAATCCACCTGTCAGCCATTAATAAGGAAAGATGATGCATGATAAACACATAGTCATTAGTCCGTTCTCAATAAAACCTGCAATTTTTTGCATCAACTTTATGCGTCAGAGGTTTAGAGAAGGTTGATTACCTTGAAAGATAATCAACAAGGCCTGTTTTGTGCACTTGGTTTTCACCAACCATGACAGCAACCCAATGATGAACACCAAACAGCACAAGTAATATGGCCAAATATCTCCACCGCCACCTTGCGACTTGGTTGTAGTTTAAGCCATCTGGACTGATTTTACAACTAAAGTTTAAAACTGACAAGTATCTGAAAGAAAATAACAAATTGGAATCATATTATGTTAATAACCACAACATGTTTATTAAGCTTAGTTTATTTGAAAGTCTGGCCCCCAAGGCAAAAGCTGGCCCTTGTACAATTGTAGTGGATGACCCTGAATGAAGTGCATGAGAGACAAGATAACAAAATACCTGAGGTGATTTTTTTGTTCTTTTTGTTTCATGGCTTCACTTATCAGTGGAATGAATCCTCTTCATGGTCATCTATCTTTTTAATTAGGGGCTACCTTTAGTCACTGAGTATTAATCCCATTTAAATCAAAAAGCCCTATCTGTTTCAAAGGATTTCAGAGAGACTGTGTTTGGCCTTCATTAGTAAAAGTTCAGCAACCCAGGTACAATCCTGCAGAGAATGGAATAAACACACAGTACCATGGATGGCATTCAGAAATATATATTTAAATCATGTTCTATTAGATAACTAGTTTTATGTTTGTCATGATACCAACTTGTTGCAAATGCTGTATTCATTGTTTTGCTAACTGAAAAGGATGTGATGACTTATTTCTTTAGGCTTCTGGTGAAACCAAGAAGCATCTGGCAGAAATCCCAGTGAAAGCAAATTAAACACAAGGTCATCTCCTAGAAATCAAGTCATAAATTACAGTGCATTAATGGCAAAGGATAATTACTAGATGTATTTAGCAATGAAATTATGTGTAACTGAGCTTTGTTTATGTTAAGTTGTTTGAAGTATTTGAAAGTTTAATTTCATTTTGGGATTACATTGACCCTCCTCTGCCATGCAGGAGGAAACAAGGGGCCATGTGGATTTGGGCATACATTGAGCGCAATGTCGTGTGTGAATGGTGGGCTGTCCATTGCACCCGTAAAGCTGTCAAACGATAGAAAGCTGAAGTCAATTAATGTTAGGAGAGTCAGTGGTTTTGTAACAGACTCTTGTCTTTGCAGCACCTCATTCCCGTGTGATTTGAACCACTTAATGATGTTCTCATCAGAGATGCGTGAATGGAGGGCCACAGATGGCAGGATCTTTATTCAGCTTTCTCTGGTGTCAAGTACACTCCTTCAACTTGATGACCATGTTTTGTTTTAGTAGAGACTTCTTTATATGAAAGAGAAAAATACAGCCAGACTAGCTTGAAATTGATTTATATTGAACAAGGTAGCTAACCCCAAATTTCAAAATAAAGAATATTTATTTTTGTAGGTTATGACTCAAACTAAGGCTCTGTTACATGTTTTATTTGACTTTCATATCCAGTTTTTCACTCTACTGATGTAAACTGGTTAAAAAGTTTGAATTTACGATTAAATGAACAGAAACTGCTGAACATTTTGACTTTTGCTTGATAAATTAAACGGCCAGTTGAAGCAGAAAGCATTAAACATTGTGGTGCACAGTCAGGAGAAATAAGTTTTTGTTTGACATCTCTGCTTAAGGAGTGTACAAGAGACAAGCACCATGCATACCCAGCATTCACTTGGGCTGAGTCTAAGCAAACCTTAAAAAACCTTTCCAGTAGTCAGAAAAGAAGAAGCATTTCTTACATCACCATCTCCATCTCTATTAAAGTTTAAAATTTGAATTTCTTACTTGCATGTGTTGTGCCCCTTGAGCTGTTTACCATTATCAAAACTTTAGTGCTCATGACACAAGTATGGAAGATGCTATTTATAGATTTGAAAAGGATTCACAGCTAAGAATATTGAGTTTTTTAACTGTTCAGATTTATTTTTATGACTTTTTATGCGTTCATTGATGCAGGACTTTATGTACAACATTATCGGCATCTGCAGATATTAGCTTAAAAGTGAAATATTAGTATCGACAGACTTGAAAATTTCTGCTGATATTTACAACCAATATTTTGGCTATAAAATCTGCCTGTACCAGCTGTACTTATCGGCCATATGAACAAATATGTTTGTAGAGTTTTAGACTGGACCGACGGATCTGTATCAGCTGAGGTCTTTCTTTCTGCATTACCTTTCCTTACGTTGGGCCCTATGATTTTAGCATTGGGAGTGCTTAATTTGTTTTTGTCTACTTAATGATCTATTTCGTCAACCACTATAATCTATTCACATAACCTGGCTTCTCTGTGTACTACAGGCTATATAAGAAGGAGAAATGACTTTAAATATTATGACTGAAAGCACAGCCTTCTCTCAAGTACTGCTCATTGTTACAACTAATTTATCCATGATTTTTTTTTTCATATAAGAACTTAAAAAATAGTGGAATATCACAATTTTACAACACCCAAGCTGATGCCCAAATCAAAAATCTATATGCTTTAATATTAGGAAAGAATATGTTCTCTACAGCGGCTTTATAAAAAGGATACTCTAAAGACCCTTGTTTTACCTGTGTGGACATTAGGTAAAACATTTACAACCAGCAGAACCTCCTCTGCCTTCATAAGTCTGTGAATACAGCCTCATGTCTTTGTTTTATGAGTTGCATTTTGCTGACTGGAAAAGCACACCTGTAACGATTTAGTTGACACTTTTACCACAGATGCCTCACCGCTATTGCATCAACAGAAATAAAACTTAATTTAACTATAACTTAACACCTGATTAGTTGTTGACCCATAAACTTGTGAATATGGTATTAGCATTTTTTAACATGCTACAGCTCAGCTTGTGGGTTAGCATGCAATGTAAGAAAATTAACACAAGAAGTTGGCATTGTACAGCTTCATTATTTTTTTCCAAAATATACATTGAAATCATGGCTACAGTCCATACAAATGTCAGTGCTCCCTTTCGTTTATATTTGCCCAACCAATAAGCTATAATTAAGCACACTGTATTAGTCGCAGGCTTCTGGCAGCTGACACCAACTTTAAGGCTGATTGTTTTCTTTCATGTCCAAAAGTAAAAATAAGGGTCACATGATTCAGTCAGCAAGTCAGAATTACCAGTACAGTAACTTTGACTATTCAATTTCTTGTAACCAATGTATTTGTAAGAACTGTTTCTGTTGTTATTCCTTCATTTTCAACAGATTTGTTTGTCAGGTATTTCTTGGGGGAAGAAGGATGTATCCCTGGAGGCATCAACAGTAATCTAACTGCATCTTTTATTTTTAACACATCAGACACTGATTGCTCTCCTAGCTACATGTCAAAACATTAAAAAAGCTGGAGGCATTAAACTTTTTTTTCTCAGACTTAGGAAACTGGTATAAATTTGATTTAAGTTGTTTTTGTTTTCATTTTGCACAAACCTTCAACTTTTTTTTGTTTATAATTGTGTCTTTCAACACACTGTAAAACTCCTATTTTTCTTGTTACCTGTCTTGGTTTTAAGCACTACCTGAACTTGCTCATGTCTATTTTTTTTGTTCTTGGCTTTTATGTCCATCTCTGTGTAACAGAACAGAACTCCATTACAAAGGAGAAAAATGTTTTACAACACAGGAGGCCAAAAAGTTGATATTAAATAGTCTTGTTGTATTTCCAGACAGACTTGCCCAACAGCTTACGCGACTGTCGATATAAGCTCATAATTTTTAAGATCAACCACTTGAGCAGATCAGTATTGTGTGGTTGAAACATCAACTGCTGATTGATCTTTAATTTGTATATGTGTGTGTTTGTGCATATGCCCCTGTGAGCAAATATGGAGTGGCAGGTGAGAAAGTTGGGAATAAAGGACTAGGAAAAAAGGTTGAACTGATCCCTGGAGGCAGAGTTGTAATGCATTCAGCTGTCAGTCGATATGGAGAAGGTCTGTAAGTCAGTGCATAACAACACATGTCCACATGTGTATGTGCTGCAGGCTGTTGTTTGATACCTAGAGTCATGATCAATAGTATTTTTTGACTCTGTCGGCCAGTTGAAGCATTCAAATTGAACATGCCTTATCCCTCAGGGATGATACCGAACAAGTCAAAGCTAATGAATTATTATTGAAAATGTCAACAGGCGTATAATACCCACTGATGTATTCAGAGTGGTGTTAATGGCAACCATTGTACCACAAAACAATACAATAATGTAGGAGATGTCAACAGCAGGAAAAACGTGGACAAATTGTGTGGAGTGACATGACTTTGCAGCAAACAAAGGAACATTCGCTGGCTTATTGTTGAAATAAGAAGTGTAAATTTTGCCAAGGAGAGTTAGAAGGACAGAATGCTTTTAGCATTTATTTCATGCATGTGCTGTATGTATGTTTACGTATTATATGCATCCAATACTTGTGTCATTTTTTTCAGTAACTGAGACTGCCTTGATTGGTCAGCTCCCACAGGCTTAGGCCCAGTCCCATATGTAATGTTTATCCCTACCCCTTGTTTTCAGGTGCCCCCTTAAAACAGAGTTAGAAAAAATGTGAAAAAGTAATGCTATGTGGTAAAAACTATACAAGAGTACTCTGCAGTAGCCACTTACCCATGTTACCCTCTCTCTACATGCAGCTTCAGGCTATTGAAATTTACTGAGCAAGCAACTTAAGTGAAACCTTGCTGCAATGTTGAAATGCAATGACTAAAACTGGCATTTTGCTCAACATGGTTTGGGTTCTGTGTGTTATGTTCTGTGGATAGTTCAATGGGCATGCAAGATTTTACTGTTTAAGTTAAAACAAACACTGGATGGATTTGGATGTTTATAAAGCTTGAATATTAACAGTCAGTCTGAGGCAACAGACTGACTGGCATTGATCAGCAGCTCCTTTAAGCCTCTGCTGAGTAATAATGGGCATCCTCTGCAAACAGACGATAAAATAATACAGTTTAGATTTTAAAATTGAATATAAAAGTCTTGTTACTCTCTATGGTATTTGTCAGGTCCCACCTTCACCACAGGCATTAATGTGCATCTGTAGTTAATACTGCCTGGAGGTATTGATTTTTATGGGTTTAACTGCCAAGTCCATTCTCATAAAGCTGTCACTTCTCCTTTCCTAGTGTTTGTGTTAGCACTTTCTAAGCATTAACGTTCACTTTTTTGCATTTAATTCCTAAAACAGATTAGTTTATGAGCCTAGTGCTGCTAAACATTTGAATGAACTATATTTTTAACCACTTGTGATAAGGGCCTTGTTGAGGCAAGTTTTCTGCAAGATTTTCATGTTTTTGTTGTACACTACTTTCCTTTTTTTCCAAGAGTAGTTCTTAAAAATGCACAGAACTTTACATATGAATGAAACTCAATTAAAGCACATGACTGAGGGAATTCTCAGCCTTGCTAAGCAGCTCAGTAAGTGTGTCAACATTGACTTGAGTATCCTGGTTTCAGTTGGATTGTTTCTAAATGGCCCTGTTTTGTAGTTGGGCGTTTAAATTAACTCCATATTCTCATTTAAGAAACTGGGTGAAGGCCTTATCAAGACTTTAAGAATCTCAGTCTTTCTACCTGGAAGATACTGAAGGAAAACAGGATCCTGCAGCATGTATTACCCCGTTTTCCAACTAAAGATCGAGGGGTGGGCCGCCCCCCTAAAAGAATAGTAGGGGAAACACTGTGGGGCAAAACACAAAAGTCTCAGTATGGGATTAAATTGGAAAAAAAAGTGTTCAGCGGAAACAAGTAATACTTTTTAATTCTGCATTCAGTTGTACATCTGTTGACCAGAGAACAGATTGCTGCATGCTCTGACACCATTTGATTCAGTCAGATGAAATTGTCAGTAACTTTAAGCTAAGATTGGTTCCAATTTAAGTTGAAGTTTTTATTCAAGAGAAGAATGTTGAAAATTGCACATGACAGTTTTGTCATTATGTGGGCATACGGTGAAAATATCTGTAGATATGAAATTATTAGATTATGATTGTATGATTCAAATGTGAATAAATCCAATCTTGGCCTGCATAAACTCACTGTATTTATTTATGCATGTCTTTTTTAGGGACGATATTAGATCTTTGCAGATATATTAACCTGACACCCCAGATAGACTTATTCATGTCTCCATTTCATGAATATATTTCACTTTCATTAGGGAAAACCCCCAGTTAAAACGTCTGGGAAGGGCAGGACTTATCAGAAAATTCTTGGAAGGTGATTGGGGGAGCATTCTGTCTGTCGCATTCATTACCGGCCAATCAAAGCTCAAGACAATATGACGTTGCTTCTCTTGAGTTGACAGAATACTGCTGACAACGATTGTTAAGGGCAGAGTTCTCTGTGAATAAAATTGTTGCCAAGGAAACATCTTCTCTGCCAGGACAAGCTTATGGTGTGGCTCTTTGCTCTGGTTTTAATAAGAAACGTGGTCCAGTTCCGATTGAACTGCCACTGTCCCACAGCTACATCCAAGCTAACAGCTACCGCAGTATCAGCCATTGGGTACACCCATAAACCCCACCCATAACAAGCGCAAACCTGGCTGAAGCAGACTGGAAAGAGAGCAAAAACATCCTTTCCGTCATAAAAAGCTTTTAGTGTTGCTCTCTGCACTTGTTTTAAATAAATAAATGTGCAGTTTTGACAAAACTGCCACTGAGGCCAAGTCCAAGCTAATCACTAGCACCCATTCTATAGAACCACTCACACAACAACTAACCCTGTCCCCTGTAACTCTCTCAAACTCATGCTAAAACCGCACAGGAGGCAGCCATTGCAAACAGCATCAAGTACAACTAAACCCCGCCCATTGCTACTGCCTCATTCTCCTCAAAGATGCTGATTGGTCCAAACAATGTTCGGTTCGGCACAAACATTGTGCATTATGGAGTCTGGCACATCTATCTGCTTAGCAAAGTTAATCCGGTATGCCAATATTTGCAAATTAATTTGAGCTGATATCAATATTTAAATGTAGGTCAGACCTGAGACTTCAGCCCTTTAAATGCACAATTTGAAGTTCGGATGAACTGATTAACAAATTTCAGTCCTTAACCCTTAACGTGGTACAGATCCGTACCGCAGGCATGCCCCTTTTTAAATTGCTTGGTAACTTTTGAACCATAAGTCATAGACACCTGTTTTTTCCTTTGAAAGCTCTCCATTCTGCCTTTCTAATCATGTCTTCCATGCATTCATAGCTCTTACAGAACATTTTCTAGTGAGCTCGTAACTTGGCTGACTATCTGGGGTCTCTGAGGACAGTGTTTTCGTATACAACCATAAGTGACACAGTTTATAAAAACGTTGATAACTTTTAAACCGTAAGTCTTAGACACTTTTTTCCTCTGAGAGCTGACCGTTTTGCCGTTCGTTTGATACTATTGATGTCTCTGTAGCCCTAAAGTACGCCATTGTAGTAAGCCTGGAACCTCTGTGACTTTTTGGGGTCTTTGGAGATTAAATCCACAGCGCTACATCCGATAGTAAGCGTCTTTTTATCCGTTTTTAATCAATTTTCAATCATGTACTTTGGCTTTCTTCAGTAGCAGCACCATGTTTGTTGACATGCAATGCATTATGGGAGGGACAGTCCACCAGTTGTGTCTCCACTGCTTTGAGGAATGGCACGAATGAATCTAACTGCAAAAAGGTGCAAGTACTTTTTCTTTGTATATGTAGATATTTTGAAAACATTGAGTCACAGAATGTTTATTTTTTCACTGTTTTGTCCCTAAGAGATTGGAGAACAAGTATGTGCAAACAAAAGGCTTAGTCACTATGGTTTACTGTGTTATCAATAAGAATCTTAGTTTCAAATTCCGATTTGTTTTTTTTTGTTTTGTCTTTAGACTCCTATAACTTTTTTTAAATTCAAGTGACATTGCTGTAGCGATATACTCTAAAAGCCCAGGTTGTCCTGAAAAAAGAATGTATAGATCTTGACTGTGCACCACAGGGTTGATGTTTTATAAGCTTTTTAAGACAAAAAGTCCAGACAAGACATGATGGTGAAAAAAAATAGCTGTGAGCTCTAAGGGGTAAAACATACTTTAAAGTGTAGGAAATGATGAAGAAATAAAGACTTCAGCTGACATACAGTAGGTATGTTGGTCCAGCCTAAACTGCACTAACTTAAAAGTTTGTATGGCCAATATTTACAACGGATATAGACTGATTTTTATAGCCAGAATATCGGTTGTAAATATGCGCAGAAATTTGTATATCTGCCAATATGAAAATTCACCTTTTACCCTAATATCTGCTGATACCGATATCAGGCCGAAAATATTGTGCATTCTTTTAATTTTTTTCAAAGTGCAATATACAGTGTATATCTGTTTAAAAAAAGATATGTTTTGTGTAGCCCTGGTATAAACATTGTGGTTTTTAAAAAGTTACCCTTCTGATGTCTGTGTTTTTATGCAATCAACACGTGCTATTTAAAAACAAAGGCTTCTGTGGGCTGAGTAGTTCAACAGCAGCTAGGTCCTTACTGTATAAGGATAATTCTCACAACCTTAGTTCCTTTTAACCCCAGAGATGGCAATTTTGTGTACTTCTGTAAACAGCAAAATGTATACTGTTAGGCTTTGTGTCATAAGATAATCACATTAAGAAACAAAGCTGTATTGCAGCAAGATGTATGACAACATTTCAACTGAAGATATTCAGATGGTGGTTATTAAATGGGTACTAAGTACCAGAGAGATCACTTCTTATTTTTGCATCGTACAATATGCCAGTTTGAACACGTAATCCTTCATCCAACTTCTCATACTATAAACTGTAAGCTTAATGGAGGTTATTTGCAAAGAAACGACGCAGAGAGAGTACAAGTCTACATTAGTTGTTAATGCTCTAAGTGTTTGATTTTACTCCATAGAGGTTGGTTGACTAAAATGTTTCCATTGTAAGCAGCTGGCACAATATTGTCACATAAACAAGTGTTGCAGGCCCTTGAGATCTATGACTGATGAAATGATTTTGTTGGAGAAAAGAGTTAAAAAAAAAAACAAAAGACCGGCATAGAGAGAGGGGAAGATGCTGTCCCAAAGTGTATGGTTCTGTCCTAGATCTAAAATAGCCCAGGGCTGCTCGGAGTTCACTGCTGCAGGGCAGGTCTGATTGTGTTTGGGGGGGGTCTGATTCCATCACACTGCCCATGAAAGAGGTAGAGAGATGAATTTGGTCTTTGAGTTGAATATGACCGCTGGTTCTGATTGTATACCTGTCTCTGTGTCCTTTTAAGCCCGTTTTGTTTGACATAATGCTGTTTTCTAGATTTATTCTGTGTGTAAGGCTTCTATAAACCTTTTTTTGTCAGCTTGACTCTTTCATCGAAAAAGAAAAAAAACAGGGAAAAACAGTGAGAGAGGTTGGAATGATGAAATGAAGGGTTGATTTTACATGTCAATAAGTTAGTCAATAACCAATTACTGATTAATTCTCACTTATAGAATCATTGACTAGTTTGCTCTGCAGAAAAAAATATTATTGACGCACCACATTACTCTCAGCATCCTTTGTCTTCTGCTTTCCCTTTCTCTGTTTTCTTTTCATATGACCTGAGTGAAATGCTGCCTTCTTGAGGATTAAAAAAAGAAAGCTGTTCACTTCTATTCTCTTCTCCGCTCGAGTGTGATAACGCCCACCGTTTTTGATTTGTTGCTTAAAGAGTAGATGCCTGGTGAGGTATTATGTGGGAGGATGGAGCCGGTGTGGGGGTTGTGTTGTATTGTACATGTTCTCTAGGAATGGTAGCTCTCTTTGTGTGTGTGTTTGAGGTTTATTCTTTCACAATCCTTCCCTCTGCCGCTCTGCCTCCTCCTCCCTCATTATTACCTCTTCTGGTCCCCTCAGGCGGCAGGAATCTCTCTTTATGGAGTGGAACCAACATTATTGTTTTGAAACACGCACATATTTATATTAGCTTGCACAATTAAATATGAGGGCGTAAACTCTGAAGATCTGAATCAAAGCAATACCCAGCTGCTATCATACTGAGCTCACACAAAACATTTAAAGAGACACAGACAGAGGCCAGCAGTGTTAGCATGCAGGCTAGCACGCTTTGTGTTTGTAGCTAGGCCTTGAGGCTACAGCTTATGAGTTTAGTCGAAATGAAGTCCCAGTAATAGAGTTAAAGCTTAACAAAGTCCTGAAAAATAACTCTGGTTAAGCCAGGAAGCTTCCCTTCATAGTGTCAATGAGTCCTGTGTTTGTGTGTGTTAGAGACAGAGGGCAATCCCCAAACATGGTCTAATGACCCAGTTTAAGGTTGCTGAAATGATAAAGCAATGTTTTTGATTTTGTGAACTAATTATTTCAGAGAACATTTTTAAAGGGCATTGGAAAAATGAGACTGAACTTCATAGGGTTGGCCTCATACTATAACTGAGTATTCCTGTTTAAGTCACACAATATTGATATGTTTTTTATAAGTCCTAAGCAGTATAAAACCTATATACTGACAGCATTTCAACCATTATTCTTTTTAAAAATATATACATATTAATTTTGCTTTCTCCTTGTCACTGTATTATTTTTGATATGGTTCTTTTTATTTCATAAAACATGGAAAACTGAAACATATTGTTCAAAAAGAAGTAATAGTCTACTTAAACTTGAGACCCCCCCCCAACTTCAGATAGTCCACAATTCTGCCACCCGCATCATTTCCAGAACCCCATCCAGCAATCATACCACTCCAATTCTTCAGCAGCTACGTTGGCTGCCGGTCAGCTACCGCATTGATTTTAAGATTCTGCTCCCAACCTTCAAAGCCATCCATAACCTCGCCCCTCCATACCTTTCTGACCTCCTTAACACCTCTCAGTTCCTCTTCCTCTCTCCACCTCACTGTCCCACCTGGCCGCTTGACCACCATGGGCTCTAGAGCCTTTATTCGCTCTGCCTCCTGACTTTGGAACTCCCTCCCATCAGACATCCGTAATATTAACACTCTCTCTCCATTTTCAGATCCTGAATCAAAACCCACCTTTTCAAACTGGCATATTCAGTTTGACTGATTTCTTTCAGCCAACCTACACGGTTTCATTCATTTTTTTAAATCTTATTGCTTACTGTAACTTGTGTATATTTTGTGGACTTATTTATTCGTCTTGTTTTAACCTTTTCTTGTGAGGTGGCCTTGAGTGCTTAGAAAGATATTTATAAATGAATTGCATTATTAGTGTTATTAGTATTATTATTATGAGAACAAGACGAGATCAAATTTTAGACTATTCTTAACTTTAATAACAAAATATGGGAGTTGTAAATGTGTCTTTTATTCAACTGAATGCAAAGAATAGCAGGTCCATTTCTAACTGAAAATCACTGCTTACATGTGGTTTGTCTTGTCTAGCCATGAGCCACACTGTTCATATTAACAGCACACAAAACAAGATCTCCATCCATTTTAAAATGTATCACATATCTTATCACGACATCACAGTTTTACTTTACTTATTGCCACAATTCTTATGTCAGAAATTGAAGCAGTTAGATAAAATTCAACTTGGGCCGAATGATGTATTGTTTTTGAACCCCTATAGCGATGTCAGTAGGCACAGTCCTCACGTTGCAGGACATGCAGTGTTAAGGCCCTTGCACACCAGGTGAGATTTTTTTCGTGTGATTAATTCACACGGAATATATATTTTTCCAACCTGTAGCAATTCAATGCAAGTTTCCAAACCAGCAGCGTAATTTTGCCAAGTGAAAGTGCAGCGGATATTTTTTTGAACCATGGTCGATTTTTTGCAAAGTTTCGTCCTGATGAGCACACTTCTGGCCAGTCAAAACACTCGCTGATGCTGAGTTTTAAGGCAGGTAGAGGAGCAAAAACATCCTCCTCACCAACACCACATGATGTTTGTGCTCTTCTCTTCTCTTATCTGTCAGTAGGCAGTGCTTGTTTTTTTTTATTTTGTTTTTTTTGTTGTTGTTGCCTTACGTAGCCTGGTAAGAGAAGGAGACAGGAAGGCAACAGGTAATGCTACTGCCATCACAGATACATTGAAATGACTCTCCAGGCAGACAGTTAGGCAAGGCAGATCTTATGAATGCTAGTAGCTGCACTCTGTCCTGGTCCACATTGATATACAGCCTGCTAACGACAAGTTTAATTTAAAGTTTATGGAGAAACAAGTTGCTCTATCCAGCTGTTTCCTTTCTCCTTTTACCTCCACTTTGTATGTCAAATGTGCCATAAGAGGGCTAGATAGTGGGATATTAAACATCTGAAAAAAAAATTTAAAGACCCAAATAAGAAAAACGTGCTAAATATATTCTTTTATTTTAAATCGTTATTTGCTTTTTTAAAACTTCCTTCCTTGTTGTGGTATGCTTTGATGTTTGTATGGTCTTGTTTGCATGTTGATAAGTTCAGTCAAATGCAAAAACCTGGTCAAATATAAAACCTGGTTCTTCTCAAGAATAAAGGTGAAAGGATTGATTGAGTGTTGTTGTTGTTGTAGTAGTTGTAGTCTATTTAAAGAAAGAACAAACTGGCCAAATCAGGATTTCAAACATCGTTCACACGGTCTTGAGGCTTTTGTGCAGCAGAAACAGTTTTCGGAAAAACAGATGTTCCAGTAACCAGCTTTCATCAATAAACTGTCATAGTTGGAGGAAAACTAGACCAAGGATCAATTCCAAGTTGATGATAGGAGTCATTTATAGCTTCAAACGTGTGGTGACATGGTCACTGGTATGACTATCACAACCTGCCAAAGGTGTTAGAGCTGCAGGAAGATAAGGTAGAAACAGTTTGTGTCACGTTTATGTCATTTCCTTTATTGTAACTAGTCATTCATCTATGTCTTACTTAGGTAACTTGTTAAAACATCACTCTGTGGTTGTTGAATGTGTAAAACTTTGGGCTGCAATCTATTTTAAAACAAGATCAATGCACCGAGGATTTCTTACTTGATTTGAACACCCTTAACCCCATTGTTTATTTTTAATTTGATAAATTCTCATGGCATAGCTCTAAACTTTTATATTATGCCATATTGACTGTTAAAGACTAAATAAATTTGCATATTAACAAACCGTTACGACTCAAAATGTTTCTGTACATGTTTTCCATCAGCTGAGGATCTATACTGACGGTGGTTAACAGGAGAAAAATGTAATTAATAAAAAAAAAAAACAGCTCTTTCAGCTGAAATAAAGCTGTTTACTGCTTATTCCCGACTGATTTCTGTCACTCATCCTTTCTACAACTCAGCGGCTGGACCAGCAGACTCATGCTGCATGTGACTTCACATGCATGCCTTTACAGCCCTCCCACCAAGTGAAGGTACAGGTGTCTGTACCTTACCTCTGTACCATACCCATTCAGTACGGGCCTCTCGGTATGGTACAGATATGTACTGAACGGATACATGTGGAACGAAGCTCATATACAGATTAACAACCAGAGCGCATCTCACTGTCACACTGTCCTGGCAACCACACAACCACAGCAAACAACAGCAACAGCCTGAATATTCCCAGATATAAGTGTGCTGTTTAGGAACACTTTGTTTCCCAGTAAAATACAACAGTGGACAAAGATGACAACAGTAGCGCTGACATTCAGCAGCTGTGTCGCTGACAACACGTCATCCAGCGGATCAATCAAAGCATTTGAAAAAGGCTCAACTCAAACAAGAATGTCAATGTAACAAGGAGGAACAACAAAACAGACTCACCAGCCAGTTCTGAATTTCCCATGATTTAAGATCTTTTTAGTATAACAATGGGGCTCTGGTTTTGTGAATCAAATGAATTCTTCAACTGTAAGCCTCTGAGGAGGGGGAGAGGGGACTCCATCGTGTCTGCAGCTGCATCGTAGGTAAAGTTGACCTCAGATTTCACACAGCTTTAACCTCTTCATCTGCCAAGATGGGCTGTGAAAAGTTCTCCCAAACTTTGTAGTAGGTCCTATTGGTTAAAAAGTAATCTTCGGGTTGTATGATGATGTGTTCAAGTTGGCTAAAGAATGGGTATAAATATGTCAATATATCAATTAAAATAACCTAGTAATTGAAAAAAGTATTTATTTATTTATTAATATTTTTATTCCTTGAAGACCTTTTGGAAGGAGATTGCAGCATTATTAATTTAAATGTAATTCATTCAGCCTATTAATTTTAATAAAATTTAATAAAAATTCTGTCATTTATTCACTTTAATTACTGTACTGAAAACGTACTGAACCGTGACTTCACAATAGAGGTACATACCAAACCAAAATTTTTCCATACCATTACACCCCCAGTAGCTACTCTTTTGATTCATGGAGGGGTGTGACGCTGCAGTTACCCAAACTGCCTGTGAGGTCAGGGGAGTTTGCATGGAGGAGAGAAAAGAACAAAGAAATAAATCTATTTTATCGAAAGACCCCAGCAGTCAGTTACAAAATGATTGTGTGGTAATTGACAGAGAGGCTTCATGATGAACCTGTACCTTCTTCACAGTTAAAGCTTTCTGTAGTCTATAGATTATAATGGTTAAACTTCCTACCTTATTTTATTACATTTGATGCACATGCAAGTACTCTAACATTAACTCTATAAAATGTCCTGTACTTCACAACGTACATTTTTAAATGACTTCATGCAAGATGGAGTGTTGTAACTAATTGGCTTATTAGATCTTATGTAATCTGATATTTTGACAAAGACTTTCTTATTTTATCTCTGTGATAAAATTAGTTACGTAACATTTACAATAGAATAACTTTATAAAGACTAGTCTGGGTATTCTTGTCTAAGTTTCAATAGCTTGTGATTGTCATTTTTCACAATGTAAGACATTGATAAACTTATGAAATCTGAAGTTGGGTTTAATGGAAGTTCTGTGGAATTCCATTATCATCATGACCTCTCCTGCAAATAAAGCCCACACATTCTCAATGTCCAGCTTTCCAAATGTGAGTGTTTGCAGCTTTTCTCTCTCTTGTGCAATAGGAAATCAAACATCAGATTGGGTTTCAAATGACCCTTGACCTTTAGACTTGTGGTAATGTCTGCATACCCCATGTGGCCCACCCCAGAAGAGGCTGTTCTTCTGCCCCTGGCTCCTCTCCTGTATGTTAATCCCCACTCTCTCTCCCCCCAGAATTCAAACTGCCCTGCCATGTAAGTAAAGGCATAAAAAAGACCCAAGATAAAGCTAAAATGTAAATATCGCTGTTTCCTTCTAAACAAACTCTTTGATTAGGAGCATCGTCAGCACATTTAATGCAAATTATCATAAGCTGGAGCTCTAGATGAATCTATGAATGAAAAAATGAATTAAACATCCCAAATGTAGATAATTGTTTGCATCCATACACAGAGAGAAAACTATTATAAACTGTATAAAAAGCTTAAATAACAAGACAGATTCTTTTGTTTTCTGTGAAAAATTTGTGAAGAAAAAAATAATTAAGTGCTTAATCTTTAATCTGAGCACACACACTTGGCTCTGAGAGCCCAGCATCAGAAATTACTGTTGGTGGTGACTTTTCTGAAAGCAATTTGTGGATTTGTGTTAGACATTTTCAGGCAAACAACAATGTGTTGTGTCAGTTTTAGTTCTTTGATTTATTTGTTTTTCTTTAAGCTTTACATACGGAACGTCAAGACTTGTTCTTCGTGTTCCGTCCTACTTTTGATTATAGTTTTCCTTTCTTTGTCACGGTCAGTGTCCTCTGGAGAACGTTCACAACTCTTCACAATCCTGGATAGCATTCTGTACTGTAGTCGGCATTCTGACTAGACAGGGTTTTATTTGGGGAAGAGATCCTTAAATGCCTCATTATTACCACACTCTGATAAAAAGGAAAGACATGCACATCACACACAGTTCATTCATCCTCTGTACGATACACACCTTCATTAGACACACTGCGGTGCCCCTCTTGTTCTTACCCAGTCAGTGTCCCCATCTTTGATTGCACAGACACACAAACACATGCACACTGGCACAGACCCATGTTCACAAATTGTCTGTTTCCCAGTCTGACACAGATGAATGCACTCGTCTTTCTGTTCTCTGTTGAGGAACAGCTGTAATTGGGGATATGTTGTCTTTGCAGCATAAGGCCTCGGGGTTAGACTAGCCACCTGTCCATGTGTTAATGGCTGTTTCTCCCCCATTGATTCATCTACGTCCACATTACAATGTAGCTCATGTGAATAAACAGCAGGTTACAATGATTTTTAACGTGAAATTCATTTGTTGATCACGAGAAAGGTGTAGAAAGACTTACTGAATAATGTAGCTCATTAGGTTTTGATCAACTTCTACCTCATACTTGGATGAGACTGCTGTTTTGGAAACGGTGGATGATTTTGTGCTAAGTTTGTAAGTGCTAAGAAGAATATTGAAATGCATGGGGCTTTACAGGAGAAAGATGTACCCTGGCTCTTTGGACGAGGAGTTGTTTCTCATTGACCAGCTGGAAGGGGGGGTACAGGAGGCTCCAGTAGTAGTAGCAGTGTTTCTATCGGCCCTGATTTTATCAAGTGGTGCATCTTAATATCTTATTGTAACAATAAACACATCATGTGCTGATCCTTATTTTGATAATCCAGAGTGGCAGTAGTATTAAGTGTCAGTACTGTACCTGCTTTGTATCTACATTATATCATGCTCATGCTAGCATCAAGGCCCAAAGTACAGCAGTTGTATGACTGAGCTGCTTGTTTGGCATTAAACTGTTAGCCTTTAGCTTTATTATTGTCCTCCATGTTTTTCTTTGTTTTATCATGGCAGTAGCACTAATCTGTTGACTTTGCTATGTTCTTGTTATGATCAGCCATTTGCATGTGTAGAAACGGCCTGGAGTAATATAATTTATATGATGAACTACATGAAGCAGTGTAGCAGAAGAATGAAAGGTGAGAGGCAGAGTAGACCGAGAGGTGGGAAATAAAACAAAGGAGATACAATAGATCAATATGAAAGTACTGTGAGATGTGTTGAGCAATACGACAATGAATTTTCCCCATGGCATTTTTATGATATATGAAAAATGAACTAGTGTAAACACATCAGCTCTCTTGATGTCTAAAGGACAGAAGATGTTCATGGTTTTGTTCCTCTTTTTTCAGCCGTCATTTATGTGTTTCAACAAATGATGTGCAAAAACATCTCTAAAGAACATGCACTTGTGATTGCTCCCATGCAGTGTCAAGAATCTGGAAGCATTTTGACGTCAGCGTTCCTGGACGCAGCTTTGAAATGCTTCCTCGCCTAATTTGAAGTGTCACTTAGAGCCGTCTGGCATCATAGCAGTGCAGCGTATGCCCAGAAATGTTGACAGTGAAGCTGTAACCCTCTAAAGGATTCTGTTAATTGGCCCTAAAGCATGGGCCCAGGATGGATCTGTTGGATTTGGGTTGGAAATGCAATCTAATTCACAAATTTATGTATCTACAGGACGCAGGATTGGACAAATGGCTGTTGACAGTTCTGTACATGGCAATTGGGTGGGCGATGCGCTGTGTACAGAGAGCTTGCCATAACATATTTCACGCAGCCTGTCCTATACATGGCATACGACACAGTCACGCATGAAAAGCAGACAGATATAGCCTGATAGCTGCAGTCACACACCAGGCAGGCCCCGTCTCTTTCAGAAACAGATGTGAAAATCAACACAAGATGCACAAAATCTCAAACAGCACACAGCTCTCACACTCTTCTTCTCTATTTATTGGTTGCTCGGCTGTTCCGCTCTGTGTTTGTGCAGTGCTCTTGTGGTTCTGGCTTACGTGGATCATGCTTTCTCGTGGCTTGGTGCAAGACAGCCTATATTTTGTCTTCTGTCCTGTTGTTTTGCTCTCTGTCACCTGCCCACTCACTGGGTTTTTGTGCTTTTCATTTGGCTGTTTAAATGTTTGCTTTGCTGCTTGTATTTAATGTTGTGTTTTGCACATCAGATACCAATATTCATACAACTGTGCTTTTTTCTATTTGAAAAATATCATATAGGCTCGATATTCACAGGGAATAATAAAATATAAGCTCAGACCAGCTTAACGGGAGAGGAGTGACTTCTTTTGCACACAAATAATTGTTTCAAAGATATTACACACAAAATGGAATTTAAGATTTTTCAAAATATTTACTTGAAGCTCCTGTGGGGAACTTATTGCTTGTTTTGATTTTGGTGCACCCTGTAGGCAAAGCAGAATATGTTATCTTTTTTCTGATTTTGTCTTACACGTTTATAAGTTATGTTTTCTGATAGCAAATCTGATCCTGCTTTTTTTTTAAACTGTAAATTATATTGCATATCAGGTAGGGATGGACATATAAAGAAAAGGTTAGCTTGATGCAAGGGGTGCGTGGCATAGGCGGTAGAGGGTATAAATGATATAAATTTGGCCTACGGTAGAGATTTGGACTCTACCGTCCAGTCGCGATAACGCTTGTTACTGACGCCATCCTATCTGCCTCACGTGTTTTTTCCTCTCAAAGTCTGACGGCTGTAGCGCAACTAAGTCAGTGTGCTGTCTCTGTCAGCCTCCCTGGGGCTGTAACACAAGCTAAGTGCTGCTTTGGCTGGTCTCATAGCCCAGCGCTGCAGCTTTTCCTCTTACAACGGCATAAACAACCGTTTAAAAATCTATCTTAACTCATGACTTTCTTTTCTAAGTCCACAGTGAGTCAAAGATCCAGGTTGTGATGTTAAATGAGGTCAGAAAAGCTGCTGTAAACGAGCCGTATTCTTCGGTACGGCAGCCAAAGCTAAGCTAGCTCAATGCTAAACACAATACTTCTGTCAAGCTCTTCAAAATAAAAGTCCGCGGCTGTTATTTTTCTGAAACGCTTTTATTGTGAACGCCTTCCCTAGGAAACATGTTCAAGTCATTAGCAGCTTAACACACCTCATCAGGTTAGAGATGACATGCGAAACTTGGAGTGCAGTTAGACAGAAGTAAACCTAGAGAGAGACTTAAAAAAATAAAACATGTTTTCTGTGTTCCTATACTTGGAGATAAATTGAATGTGCCATCAAAGGCTTGTTTTAAGGGGAGAAGGGGGTTAATAACACTTGAATTTTGATTAAAAAGGATTTTCTCTTTTTAATTTTTTAATACCATGATATAATACTGTTATCATCAAAGGCAAGAAAGATACCGTGATATGATTTTTAGGCCATATCACCCAGGCCTACTTGATGCTAATGCATAATAGAAATTTCCATTAACAGTCTTTCATTTTAACTTAAAAAACAATCAGTTTTACTCATGAATGTCAAGTAAAATACAATAATAATTGATCATTTACTTAAAAATGTTTAAGTAGAATGTGTTGTTTCCTAAGTTAAGAGATTAGGGGTTAGATCCTTTGCATCTCTACAATCTGTATCGACCTGTAACCAATACTGCCACCCTCTGCCAGGAATTCTACATTTGAATGAGGCACTGTTTAAAAAACTTTGGAAAAAAAAACTAGAATTCTTGTGGGAAATCTCCCTAGAACGTTTCCATGGGTGTGTGAAAGATGCTATATAAATACATTTTTGACTATTTGAATATTTTAAAAAATCATGTGCCATCCCAACTATCTTAAATAGTTACCATATAAATCAAAAACAAAAGCTCTTGCTGCACAATGATGTTAATTACTTTTTTCCCACACCTACCCTGCAGCTATGACATTGAGCTACAACAAAAAGTTGTATAGAAAAAAATCAGTCTTCATAGTGATGTTTTTGTTTTCTCTTGTAGGTCAAAAAGAGACATCATCATGATTATTAGTCTGTTTCATAACCAGCTAAAAGCGCCTCACAGGTGCTTTAAGTTTTCTCTCCAGTGTACCGTTTTTAGCACAGATATCATTGGCCAAGGACCCAGCATTTCCCACAAACACTCACTCCAAACACGCCGTCTAAATCACAGCCCCCCCTGCTGCTGTCACTAACCATTTGCTGTTGCACTGGTGCTTGCTTTTTTGCTGTTGATTTCTCAATTTCTCTTTTTATTTTTTTCTCCCTTTTCCTGTGTTCATTGTAATCATGACCTCTCGCTGTTTTAATTTCAGATTTGCATATCCACTTCCACTTCTTCCTCATTTGCATACAGCAAGAATGGCGAGCGGGCATCCCACAGACAAATTCAGTTTCATGTATCAACCAGACACGCACAAGAGGTACGGGGCACGCATGCACACACACTCACACATACACACAATACACAAAATACACAATTTCACATGCCCATATTCTCAATGGACAGGTAAGTTGAAGTTAAAGAGGGGCACTCTGGGTCTTTTTTGTTTACATAATGAGACTGTTGAAGTGAGGCGCAGTATGGGAGATATAGTTTCAATTGCCACGTTAGTGGGCCCCTTTACTGCAACCACCTCCAGCACTTTAGATTTAAAGTGCTCAATCCCGTTTTGGAGACCAGACAGGTAGAGCCTGCTTTATTTTACCAGTGCAGCAGATAAAATATGGCAACATGTGATAAGACAAGTGTAATACCATACAACAGGAAACTTAACCACACAGCGTTTAGTGGATCCATGCGTCCTTGTGCTTTCCTGTCACTATCTCAGCCTGTTTTAAGTACCTGCTTATGTTGAGCCTACTTGAGTATAAGGATTCATCTTTTCATGTTGCATGATGTCTAAATGCCTCAGCTGGATGTCGCTTAAGGAAACCTGAGTTTGAGATTATTTTGTGTTGTGTGTTTGTGTGTGCTTGATAATCTAAACCACTTTCTTTCCAGTTTACATGCTTACTACTCTCTCTCCCCCTGTCTTTTTTCTCCCTCCCCCCAATCCCTCTCTGTCATACTGTCTGTGTCTTGTTTTCAGCAAGAACAGGTTATCTTCAGCTATGAATCCAGTCTACAGCCCCGTTCAGCCTGGCACCCCCTATGGGAACCCCAAAAACATGGCCTTTACAGGTAAAACTAACACTCACACTTACCATTCTCTGTCAGTACTTTGTTGTTTTTCACTTACATACACGCTCCCATATGTTTTTTCATTCAAAAGAGGGTTTGAATTAGTAGATTAATAGTGCTGAGCCATTAGTGTCTGAACCATTTCTCATCTTAGAAATTTTTTTCTGAAATAGGAATACATAAAGGTTCAAAGATGACAGGGTTTAGCTTTAATCAAAGGATATTTCAAGCAGCAAGCTCCTTTTTTTCATAACCTACCCAATCTTGGCTTTGTCTCGTGAACGCTAGGGGTGTAAACCACCTGGTTCATTACGATACGATGTTGATAATTTGGAGAACAATACATTATCATCCGATATCACAAATCTGCCGTAGAGCTCAGAGGAGGGACTTTGTTCTTAAACTCGACTGCAAACTTTAAGCAACTACCTCTAGCTTGTTGAGGATGCTGCTGGTGGGCAAAAACTGTTAACAGGCGTGCAGGGGGAATTCCAAAATAAAAGCATAGCTTGAAGGTGATGGTGTAGATCAAAATTTTGACTTTCCATCAATTTGATTGGATAATTAATCAACCAATCGATGGATCAATACACATTGATGGATGATCACCCTGTTACCATTCCACTGATGGCAGTGTTACGCTGTACAAGTGTCACAACAGCCTCCCTTAAGGAATTAAGTGTTGTCGCTACTTCATCACAAAGTACAACAATCACATCTTCTGATCATAAAATACATCTAAATGCAAACTCTTCTCTTGTAATTTCAGCACAAAAAATACAAAATGTATGAGTCCAGGTGTTCTTAGAGTCTGTACTTTTATAGAATCGTCTGTAGTGAACATTTGAGTGAAGCGCTTTCATAATTAACCTAACAAAGAGCCTCATATGGATCTAACATTGAGTTGACACTAAAGAAAAAAGTTACACAAATCTGAGGTGCTCCATTAAAAACCGTTGATGCGCTTGAATTAGGACTGTACTTACAATGAAAAGGTCATCTGGAGACAAAATGTGAAGTAGTGTATTTTTTCCTGAATGTGTTGGTGTAGCAAAGAAGGTGTTTAATAAGGGCAAAAAAGGTAGGGGATGACAGTCAGGCAATGTTTTATGGTTATATAAAAACGTCCCCTGCTTCAGAGTGAGATCATCAGCCTCCCACAGAGCAAGCATAGGCAATTCTCTTAGCAGAGCTGCAGCACGAACTTTGACCATGACCTTAAGATGTAATTGTTTTCAACATAAGCACTGGCTTTCAGAGCAGCAAGTGAAGAACAGGTTACTTTACCAGCTACTCATCACTTCAAGAATGGAAACGCTCACATATATACGTCACTGTTTCCATGTACATAAGAATAGATTCCATGCAGTGTATTGAATATGCTGGTGAAGCTTGCTGTTTAAAGTTTCAATGTTGGTTTGATTTATCACAAAGAGTCTGTGTTTGTTCCTTGATTTTAAAACATTTAAGATAACCTCATTAGATGACCAAATTAACCATGGATGTTTTTTTTTCTTCTTCTCCTTTTTGTAAGTTCAAAACATTTTGCAAAGAAAGGACCACAAGCTCTTGTATATAAAAAGTGTGTCCCCATGCATAACATAACAAAAAAGATTTATAGTTAAACATTGCTGATAGTAATTTGTATGTGGATTTAATCAAATTAGATCAAAGATTAGTCAGCTAACACTGTTTGAAATTGCCATTTGTTTTATGTATATTCAAATATATTTATATATAATTTGTCTTTTAGTTTTGAACATTATTTTTAACAGCTTAATGTCTCAGTGCCAGCATTCCTAAATGGCAGACTGCAGCCCAAATCCAAACCCAGCTCCTGTCCTGTCCTGTCCAGACTCAGGTTTATTTTGATGAGTGCTTTTGATATAAACAGCGCGTATTTTGTGTGGGTTTTTTTTATTTTTTACAGTAGTCTCTCTTGAATGGCTTCTCTTGTTTTTACAGGAACTATTTCAGCTGCCAGGAAGGTCACAGACCAATGAATTAACCCCAAAATTGAATGTTTCAGAAACACAGCAGGAGAAATGACGAGAGTTAGAGGAGAGGATAGGCCTTGTCCTTTTAAATAACAAAAGAAGACAGATAAAAAAGCTTTTAATAGAGAACTGACAGACGGTTTTGTGTTCATTGTTCCAATAGGCAGTTTAAAACCAGCGTGTCTCATATGTTTCAATACCATGATGACCATTAATTGCAGTAATTCAATCGTACCAACTCACATTTGATCCGATGACAGAGAAAATAAATGAGACAAGATGTCACCTGTCACAACATTAGTTCAGATTTAAAATGTTAACAGAGCTAGCTGAAGCTTCTTTCTCTCATTACATCAGAGAACAAGTGAAAGTGGCAAAAGAGGTGTTAATGCTTTTAACTTTTCAATTTGCACTGAGATTGTTTGTATACAATTGTTTTTGAAAACTGAGAACTAAAAAAGAAGAAAATGGAATCAGACTTTGTAAGTCATATTCACTTCTGTAAAATAAAGCCTTTTATTTTCATTAGGACCTTTTCAAGAGTTTTCAGTATGTATTTTACTGTAAAACATCTTTAACTTGAGGCAAGAAAGTAAATTGGTTAGATATTTTATTAACAATATATTATTTTGTCAGAGTACCCTTCAGTTCATCAGAAACACTGTTGTTTCACAGTGTTGTTACATAATGTTTAGTATGAACTGGGCTGAATCTTATAACAAGTTGGATGTTATTCAGGAAGTTTTCTTGGCCTGTTGATGCCTGTGTTAAAAAAAAAGAAGATGAAAGATACAAAGTGTGGAATTTGTTGCTCCTTTCTTAAAACTGTAACAGTCATCCTGAGTTCATGTGCCAAACACTGCCCAGGTGTTAAATACCACTTAGGTAAACTTGGTAATAATATGTTTTAAAAAGGACAAAGTTTAATTGTCTGTGATGTAAATGCAACTGAAATAAACTGGTGAGTATTTGAGTATGGGATGTGGACTGATGGTCAATCAATCAGTATAGTTTAGTTTGGACTTTTGATAGTTTGTGATAATATGAAGGTTTGTTGCTGTATGAACAGAAGTCATAATCATCACTCAGTCTTATGTGCCCTTGTATTGTTAAATGCTCAGTTTCAGCTGCAGCTGTCGAGCTAAGCTACCAGATGTGGAACCACTTCAGATTAACCAGACTCCATGTTTAAGAGTCAGCTGTTTTACTCTGAGGTCTGAAATAATAACACTGTGTTTTCAAATAATCTATTACAGTGAATAGGATAGTTGATTAATCTTTGGTTATATCGTATTATCAGAAAAATAAATGCCTTGGGTAGCAAATTTAATTTGCAAGTTTTGCTCAATGGCAGGTCATAAAATACAAAGTGAATTCAATATTCAAGTTTTTAAACAGAGTAGAGCAGCAAAGACAAAAGGGCTGAAATCTCAACATCTGATGCTTCTGATGTGTTAAATCACCCTGAATATTAATCAAACATTGAAACATTTGAACAAATTCTCTGTTTGCTGATATGTTTCTTATTCAGCCACTGCTGTTGTTTTTGTTTTGTTGAAGTTACCCCTAAAAACTCAATGAATGCCATTGTTGAAAATGAATAATGTAAAAACCCATAATACATAGTAAGCTTTTAACAACCAATCAAATTTCCCTTCATTATTTTAAATGAAAACCAATCAAATAATCCGAAAACCATCACAACTCCCTGAATCTGCGGCATCTATATCCTGTGTACCCTCTGTCTGTGGCTCACATACAGCAGCAGCCAAAGCTACAGAACAGAGTGTGAGATTGACTGTTAATAATAGCAGCAGAGAGCGGCACTTCTCGCACTTACTCCTGCTTCTCCTCTCTTCCTCCGTCTCTGCCTCACTCTGTCAAACTCGCAGCTTCCATCATTGAAAGCTTTTTCTCAGGTCAAAAACGTACCTGGTTTGTTTGTGTGTATAATTGATGACGCACAGGAGTATCTGTGGTGTGTGCGTGTCCCCTCTCCACACGTCTGCATGGGTAGCTAATGTTTCTGGATTTATCTCCTCCCACGGCATATTGGCAGGTGTGTCTTGTCTGTATGTAAGACGCATTCAGCCGACTGTGTGATCAGCGCAGACACTTTTTAATGAGCACCATCTGTGCACGTCCTGCTCCAAACCAAATCCTGCCCTACCTGTGTGTATTTGTGTGTGTGTATATGTCTTTGGTCATCTCTGTGTGTTAAGCTCTGGTTTTAGATTTTTTTTTCCTCTCTCTTTTTTTCTGTGATGTCCTGCAGGCTATCCAGGAGGATATCCCGCCACGGCTCCCACCTACACACCCAACCTCTATCAAACAGGAAGTCCTGGGTATCCACCAGGTGAGCCCCAACACACACAGACAGACCATTTGATGACTGTTCTATCTATCAAAAGGTATTATCGTGGGAAAACGGCAGTCCCAATTTTTTAGAAGTTAATTAGTAGAATTTTTGTTGTTTTCCAGGAAAGAGAATCAGATAAATACGGCACAAAGATGGCTGAGAGTATAGAGGATCATTTGAATTTTAGTTCACAGAAGTAACACTGACAGACTGATTTATGCAGATGATTCAACATAATTACCTTTTATTTGCAACAAGACTGAAAAGATATGCTTCTTTCAGTCTGCTCTTTACTGAGTCGTTTCCTTTTGTTTTCTTTGTTTGCACTAGAAAAAAAAGAAATAAAATTTAAACAAAAGGAAAGTCTTGTACAGTAAAACGAAACGTCTCCAGCCCTGAAAATGGATAGAACAAATTTTTGCCTCCTATCAAATGAACACCTTAAAACCTACAGCACATTTTTTACACTTCATGACAACAAAAACAAGAGTAAAGCTTGATCACTGCAAACAATGTATGGCCCCTTTTTCACCGGTGTTAATGTCATCACAAAACTATGATTTAAGATTTTAGTCGACCACCTTTTTTTCCATGAGTAATATATTAGTGCTGGACTGTTGGACATTAAAAAAATCATGATATTTCTCCACTGTGCATATAATTTGTAAAAACATAAGGAGAGATTGGCCAGAGAGCAATCAGGTTATATCAGTATTTCTTCAGTAAATTTTAAAACAGTTAAAGTACTGATAGAGCATAAATATGAGTGATTTACATTGATTTTACAGTCTTGCTAATAAAAAAGCTTAAATAACCCTTATTTTAACCTCCGTCTGAAACGCTTCCTTTTCGCTGTTGTCTCTTTAACACCCCCCGCTCCACGGACATGCTTTCCTCCGATTGGCCGATTTTCCGGAGGCTGGCCGGCGGCAGGACTCAATGTTTTGTGCCCGCCCCCTCCAGTGTGGCTATCTTGCAATGCTAGTACTTGTAAACTTTGAATGAACCGGTCCGACTGAGTAAAATATGGTGAATTTTGATATACGTCCGTACATGTTAGACCCGGAGTCTGATCCTGATAGTTTGGCGAGAGAGGGGGGAAGAAAACCAGCAGCAGCGAAGGATAGAGCAGGACGTATCTGTTTGGTAAGTGTTTAATTACTGTGTTACTAATTGGCTAAAAGGCCTTGTGGGGGCGGTCTGTTCCGCTTTGCTGGCAGCACGGACGAACCAGTCAGGAGATCCTATTGCGATGACCTCATCAGTTCGCTACCCCCTCTTTAACGTGTTTAAAAAACATTTAACGCAATTTAATCATATGAGTAAGTTTGACCACAACTTCCTCCTGTAGTCCTCCAACGTGGATGTTTACATTCATGGGGTGAAAAGGTTAAGGTTAAGGCGGGTCAAATCCAGCCAGCAGTGATTAGTAAGAAGACAGACCCAGGTCTGCTTCACGGCAAATTTCGATTTAAAAAGCTGCCTAATGGAAGTCTGGATGAAACAAAAGTTGTGTGTACATACTGCGGTGATGAACTGTCTTTACACTGAAGTACAAGGAGTCTGAAGTACCACCCCCGGGCAAAGCACATCTTTGCTAATGTTAGCAAAGACGCTAACAACAACACGGGATCAAGCCATAACGTCAAGCTACACCGGCGCAGTCCGAGCTACATTTATTACACCAACAAGACACCACTAGACATCAGTCAGCAACTTCAGCTACCTCGGGGTAACAGCACACCTGATCATTCACTTAACAGCAGAAGTTATTTTGTACCTGATGTGTTTGTCTTCTGGGCTCGTTTGTAGTTTATAAATATTGCTCAGTGAATTAAGACACTCTGATTTACAAACAACAAATAGGTTTGAAACTCTAGTTTGTTTAATACTTCTTCATTTAAACACCATAATTGAACTAATTTAAACAAAAATGCAAGTAAATGGTAGTATTTTAAATGTTAATAATAATAATAATAATAATAATAATAATAATAATAATAATAATACATTTTTTAGTTAAAAGCACTTTCAAAGTGCTGTACATAAAGTTAAAATAATGAAAATAAACACTTGATAATAGAAAATCTAAAAATTACTAAAACTAATGAAATGCTGTAATAATCACAGCATAGTGATGTGATTAACTTGATTCATTTTTTAATCAATTGACAGCAATAATATATATATATGAATTTCTTTTTGCATTCTTTGTTTAAAATGTAATAGGTGTAAAAAATAAACTTTATTTATGAGGAACTTTTAAGGAATTTTAAGGAAGTTTAGTACCTGCTGTAGATCAAAAATACAGGAAATGGTTGGCAGAGGCAGACAACAATGTTTTAACAGTCTATAATAAAGGTAGATAGCTAAATTTGGGACATTGTTGTTGAATTAAATGAAAATGGCCACACATGAAGTTGTATACATTCCTTTTTGTTTGGGTCTTAAAGTAGTCTTAAAAGGTCTTTGAGTTTAAAATTGTGCAGTAACCTTTAATTTGTCCTGAACAATTTTGAGCAATATGTTAACCCCTGCTCACAATTAAATATTGTGCTAAATAAGTTTTGATGTTGAAAGGCAATTGAGATATCAGTGGTTTGAAATAAAAGTAAGTAAATGTTTAGGTTTAAGCTAGGAAGGCACATTTTTGTGAAGACATTGATGGTGAAGGAATGGGAAGCCAGCCAGCAACAGCTGCCAGAGGCCTTAAAGCAGCAGATATAGACTCTGCTGGGGTTCACAGTCTGCTCCCCGCAGCAGATGGAGAGAACAGTTGTCCCACTGTCTCCCAGATATGGTGTGTCTGTATAGATATAGATACTTTAGTAGGTGGGGTCTTGAACCCTTTGTCAGTCCAGTTTGATCTCTCTTCAGCTTATTTTCTTTTAACAGGAAATTCAGTCAATAAATACTAAAATTTTACTGTTTTAAATGAATTTGAGGTGTATTCAGTTGTCCAAATGACTCATGTTTAATATCCAGATTTATTTGTTGATAAGCATAAAGCAAGTTTTTATTGATTCAAAATAATCAAATACAAAGCAGGTACAAAGAAAGTTGCTTTTCTCTGTCAAACTCTTCATGGTATATCAGTGTGAGACATGGTCAGAAGTAATCGGTAAAGAGAGAATATATAAGAAAGAATGGGATTTTTTAACTGAAGAAAGGCTAAAAAGGCTAAATTACAAGTGCAAGTTCTTGGTAATAAAACTGAGGAGTTAAAATTTGTTGCAGTAAACAGTCAGTAATGTGTTATTTCAGTAGGATCTGTAAGTCATTCATTGCAGTTTAAGACTTAAAGGATGACTGACATTGTAGGTGTCTCCAGACTTCAAGGATTGGCTGACTGGAAACAAAACCATGAAGAAGAAAATGGTCCTTTTACATAATTCATTATAACATGAGTTCATGTCTCATAATTTCATTAAAGATGCTAACTTTGGAAGAATTTAGTCAATTATTAACTCAACAAGAGCATAATTTATACTAGCTATTGTTTCAGCAACAATGGTTACTTGTATTGTTTCCCATGCTCCTGAATTTTAAGTATCTTACCAAGGCAGGGTGGGTTTGTGGATTTTATCTGTGGTGCGTGTGAAGCCCCTCCCCCAGTTTGGGTTTTGTCTTTTGGAAGTCAAACAAAATCTCAGGTATGCTTTGGCAAAGCCCACCCAGCCTTGTTCCAACAAAAGACCTGAACCTAATTACTGAGGCTGTTGTTAAACTCTGCCGTGTTGATGTCTGTCTGCACATTTCTTTCTTTGCGTTCTCTGGTGCGTAATGTATGGTGAAATTGAAGTCCTGAGATTTGAAGTCGACCTCTGCACTAGGCAGCTGTGGTCTGATGAAAAATGTGTCTACGGTCAATGTCATTATTTCTCAAGATCACATAATAGACAAGATGTTTTCTATCAGCAGGGCCATTGTGTAATTGTCAGACACCATTGTCCTCTAATTCCTTGCATCCATGCTGGAGTGAAGAACATGTGTGAGAGCATGCACACATGCAGTTTAAGACGCACACAGTGGATCCAGCATCTCTTTGTTCCCTTGTCCTTGTGTGAGAGAAGCGCTTTCATAAGCTCAGCTGCAGCAACTAGCTTGTAGCATGTTTGACCTTCAGGCTCCTCCAAGTGGCTGTTCAGCGGTACTGCACCCCACTGAGTGGCAAGCACTCATGCATTTCTCTCAACCAGATGCCTTCGCTGTCCTACAGTAAACCTAGGGCTTTTTTAGGCTTGGTGGTGTAGTGTCAGGTGAACCATCATTTCACTAAAATACTGTAAAGGTTATTTCTTTGTTAATGAGGTAAATAGACTATTAAACTGTATACATTTTTTTTTTTAAAAAGGCCAATGCTTTCCATTTACACTGACAATGCACTGCTGCATTTCTCAATAAAGTAGTTGAAATTAAACGATAAAAATGATTTTATGTACAGGCTTTAAAGAATTGCCTTAAAGGCACACAGCCTTTGGCCGTATTGTTGTGAGAGCAGAGCCCAAATAAGGATGGCACCAGTCCCCCATCTGGTGGATTTTGTAGGCAATGCAAAAAAAAATAAAAAAAGAAACACTGGAAAGGTCTGCATCTGATATGACTGTTTTCGTTGGTTGTTTCTGTAATTATTCTCTTCAGTTATGAAAAATAACCCAATGCTCTTTATTACATCAGGAAAAAAGGGCAGGTGTCTTATTTTGTGTAGCAACAGTTCAAAACACCAAAGTAAATAATTATCTATCTTTTAAATCAGTAAAAGTAGCTTGAACTTTCTTTAGAAGGATGAAAGTATCAAATTTCAGGATTTATGAGAAGGAATCATCAGATCTTCAACTCATGACATATTTATTTTCAAAAGTGGATAATAACTCTTAAAAGATGCGTTGAACTATTTAATTGATTTGCTCACCAATCAGCTTAATCAAATTTGTCATTATGAGTAAAACATTTGAATTTAGTTCTGTTTTTAAATGGTGGCAACATGGTGATTAACACACTGGATCTTAACTTTAAGTTAATGCTGGTGTGAGCTATAAGTGTGAACATATCAATTTTCTTACAAGCTCCTAATGAGTTCTTCTGATGTAATGGGGCAGTTTTGTATTTACAGCATGTGCTACTGCCTCTCTAGGGGCTCAGACATCAATCATAAATCAGCAGATGTAAAAAAAAAAAAATACAAATCTCATCAATGGACCAATTGCTTTGTTGATTTTTCAAATGCAATGATTTTTTCTCTTAATTCTTCTTTCTTCCCCTGTTGTATTTCTTTTGATTTTTTTTAGGATATACCTCAGCAGGCACCCCATACAAAGTGCCCCCTACTCAGTCCAATGGAGCACCCCCACCATACACCCCAACCCCTACTCCATACCCGACAGCCATGTACCCTATCCGCAGTGCCTACCCTCAGCAGAACCTATACGCACAGGTAAATAGACATAATCTGCAGCCTGCTGCTAAGAAATGTTTATCACAATTTGCAAGTTTTAATCCAGGAGTGCCATTGCACTTAAACATGTCAATAAAATGTTCTTGTATTGTCTTATATTCTAGTTGGTTACACCCAATGGTCAATTTATGCAGAATGTTCAAGCAGATTTAATAATGCAACAAAAAATATCTTTTGTCTTTGCACAAGTTTAAAATTTCAACTCTCAGCTCATAATAGAAAAGTTTAAGAGAAACTCAGTCCCCTTTGATGTACATGTTATATTTAGCAGTGAAAGGCATGCACCATGTTCTTCACAACATGCTAGAAATAAAATGTTTGTTTTTTTTACCTTGTTAATCATTTTAATCAGATTTGTCAAGTATTATAAATGGATTGAATGGGATATTAAGTGTCAAATTCTTTCTATATTAAATCAATTGAATTTTTTTTTTTTTTTTAATGTGACCATTCCCCAGACTCAATTTTAGACAATTATATTGTCCTGTTGTAACTTGGTTATATTCATATTTTAAATGATTAAATTCAAATTTGAAAGAGAGGGGGTTATACAAGCAAGGGGCTATCAGTAAGCAGTATTGATCTGGCTTGTCTTTCAACTTCTCTAGTTTCTGCACTTAGCATGTAGCATTCCTTTAATCAAAGTGAACATTAACTGTGTCCATTCTTACAGGGAGCGTACTACACCCAGCCCGTGTATGCGGCTCAGCCACACGTGATCCATCACACCACAGTGGTGCAGCCTAACAGCATCCCCTCCACAGCCCTCTACCCGGCCCCTGTCCCCGTACCAGCTCCCCGCAACAATGGTATGGCTGCCATGGGGATGGTAGCCGGGACAACCATGGCCATGAGTGCAGGTAAGATCAGAAACAATGAGTCCAAAATGATCCAGTGGTTTTCTCTGGGCTGTATTCTGAGATTGTGCTTCACTGGATGTTGGGTTTTTTTGTTTACATGTTTAGTAGGGGGTAATGTGCATTGCAGGCTCAGGTCTATACATTAGCCAGCTAAAGCTTAAAAGGGGCTCTCCTGATGTCTGTTGAGCAGATGGATTCATAAGCAACTACAGCTCATTAATGTTGTTTACTTCCTGCAGGGACCCTGTTGACAACGCCCCAGCACCCCCAGATTGGAGGACACCCAGTTACTGTGCCAACCTACAGGCCCCAAGGGACACCTGGGTACAGCTACGTACCGCCTCACTGGTAGAGCCCACCCATCATGTGAGTGTGAACCCCCCTGCTGTTCGTTTGCTTTCTCTTTGAGACTCTCTTCACCACTCTAATTTTCTCTTCTCCATCTGTTTCTTCCTCCCCTCCCCACCCCTCCCCCCTTTTCATTCTCTTTTTTTGTTCTTCCGCCGTCTCTTGGACTTGAACAAACTGTGCCGCCACATTTCTTTTCCTCGGAGGCCCCATGGTTGGTCTTAAATCAATCGCCAATGTGTACCTCTGCTCTTCTTTCCCACCAGATCTGGAGTCCACCATCGTATGCAACTGCTCAAATCTTACATGGGCTCCCACTGGTTACCACGGGAACTCGGCACCTGTCTGCAAGAACAAAACTAAAGTGCAACAGCCACTTTACTATTATTGTTATTGTTATTATGCGACATTCTTTAACTTTTTTTTAAAGCTGCTTTTATTTTTTATTTTTACTCTGTTAATTTGCCAACCAGTCATGATCTTATTTTGTACTTTTTTTTTTCTTTTTTCTTTTTTTTTTTACATTTTATTTCCTCACTTTATTTTGCTGTGTCTGTCATCGGAACTCCAGAAGGACTCTTGACCAATCACGGGTGTCAGTCGCCTCCTGTTTCTGTGTTGTGCTGGTGTGTGTGGTCCTTCCTGCTGCTGCTGCTCAGTTGGCTGGAAAATATTTGGGCACTTACTTCTCATTCTCATCTTCAGCAGTTACTACAAAGACTTATTGACTTATGCTGCCAAATTTTCTAATGACTAGATATCAGCACAGGGTTTTAACTTAACAAGGATTTACTTTTTCTTCCTTTGCGTCATCCTTTCTTTGAACTGCTTTGTTTCATTTCCAGTTTAATCTCAGTCGTCTTCCAGCGCGTAGCTGTCCATCAGGCAGCAGTCGGTCAATCAAACCTGTTGCATCTCCCTATGAGTGCTACGTCGCTCTGAGCAGAGCACTTACTGACCATTACCCATCCTACTGTGTGTCCCACATTAGCATCGTAGCTACTACACACTAAGGAAACACCGCCTACTTCATGCTACATACTATGCAGGCTAGTATGTTGTGACACTATTGTAATCTTAACCTTAGAACAGGTCAATAAATTAAGAAAATTTGCAAGTATTTATAATCTGGTGGTTGTTCACACTATTTCTAACACATGAAAGCGCACACACACGCAGGGGCTCCTGTGGTGTGGCTAAACATCACTTAGTGGCACTTACTGTACTAAAAACAGCTATGCCGTTACTGATCAAGACACACAACATGGAATTGTAAGGGTTTGCATGGCAGACAGCAGAAAGGAGTTAAAAGGGATTGCATGAGGAGGAGACAAGGAGAACAGACAAGTAAAGAGGAGGATGAGGAGATCACATCTTAAGTAATTTTTCAAGGTACAAGACATTTGAGTTTGTGACAGCTCTGCACAAACACACTGCTTTATTTCGCACTATATGTATTGTACATTGATTTCTCACTGATGTGATTACATCGTCTCCTCCTCCTCCTTACCTCTTCTTTCTTTTAACCAAACACTCAGTGGATCGAAACCCACACTCTTTAGTAAATCGTTAATAATGGACCAGTCAATATGATAAATGATAGATGAATAGGATTCAATCCACTTGTCCATTCCATAGTGCTAAGAATTGAGTAGAGCAAACCATCATCATGGTTGTTGTGCATCACATTTAGATAGAGTCCAATCAGAGGCTGTGAAACTTTTACAACGTATCCATGCCATGGTAGAGCCAGAATTTGAGTCCAAACTGCACGGTTTTTGGACTTCTCCATTTAAATTGTAAAGCTAAAATGATAGCTCTCGATATAAATCTGAAAACATTTTCATAAATATTCCCAGAAGTGCAGAGCTGAGGTTATTGTGCCACTCTGTCACTTTGTTTTAAGCCAGTTTGTGCAGACGGAGAAGTCCAGTAGCTAAAAGGAAGTTTTTTACAGTTTAAGTCATTATTACAAAAACTACTTCCCCAATTTTGTCCACTGCTTTTTTTTTTTTGGCAAAAGTCACAAAATTACACATATCTGCTTTACCTTCAGCCTGTCAACATTATCCCTATTTAAAAAAGAATGCATTAGTCTTGATTCAATATGAACTGTCTTTAAAAGAAGATAACATTAGAGCCAATGAGACATGGACCATACACAGCCATTTTCTGTTGCCTTTTTATGCTTATACATGTTAAAAAAAGGCTTTTATGAACATGCAACCGGCTTCACAGCCACAGAATGATGATCTTAACACTACAACACAGTGAGTCATGGTGGCAGGGTTTCATATTTACAGTAGGTGAGGCCTGTGGTAATTTTCAGGAGTTACAAAAAAAAAGAAAAAACTACATAATGAATCTGTAGATGACAGATCAGTATAACAAAAAGCATTTACCGCGCAGGTATGTAGATGAAGTGGTTTGATAATGCAATAAAATAA
The DNA here is from genome assembly GCF_018320785.1 of Cheilinus undulatus. NCBI lineage: Eukaryota > Metazoa > Chordata > Actinopteri > Labriformes > Labridae > Cheilinus > Cheilinus undulatus. The sequence goes on from NC_054866.1 coordinate 25,802,963, forward strand.
GAGGGAATGCCTCCGACAGTAATTATTTTATCAGCGTTTTGAATTGATTTTTAAAAGAATGCATATTGTTGTAATCGCTAAGTATGGATTACTGGCTCTGTATGCAGCCTCCACTCAATAATTATTATACTTACTGCTAAGAAGAGTAGAACATATCATGGATTTGGGTATTGAATAACTTTGTGAGGAAATATTGCACAACATAAGACAAAAAAAACTTGATGACTATAATTTAATGCTAAGTAACAGGTACCTAGGCTTTGTAGTGCAGGTGAGAGGAAGAAGCAATTTATATTGTAATTAAGAATAAACAATAAGGTCGAGTGTTTGAGGTATTCTTAGTCCAGATGTTTGTACAATAGTAGGTAAATTCTCAATAAAATGTGACATTATTCTGTTGGATGAAAACCATCAGTTTTGAGCTTATTTTTAAACCTGACCTTGTATTTTAATAGACGTAACTTCAAAATTCAAAAGAAACTGAAAAATACAGAAATGGTTTTCTTCCAACAGCAGTTCTGTCACTCTTCATTAGGATTTATTTAACCAACCACTACTTTTGTCAGTATTTCTCAATTTAATCTCATGTTATTTTTTTCCTTCTTTCCCTCTGGTCAAATAAGCATAATGAGTATGCATAATATTCAGGTGTATTACACTATAGCATTGGATCTCTAAGTTTAAAAAATGCAGTATATTTATACAGCAAGTGGTACAGTAATGTATTTCTAGCTAAGCATGGTTGCATCAGTGTGGCAGCTACTGTTCGTGCTTTTTAATATTTTCTTTTACCTTGTCCTCTGCACCTCTGTCCTCTATGTTTGTCTCATTGAAGGGGAATTTAACACCAAGGGATGTTGATAAAAACAAGACTTGTGAAAATTCTCCTCACCATATTCCCACTTAGAGTAAAATGTTGCCTAAATTTACAGATATCAAGGAAGAAGAGAATTAATGACAGAACTGAAATGGATCTGTTTTGTTTTGTTTTTTTTTACTGAAAAGGTTCCCAGGCTATTTTGGCAGCCATCTTTGTGGTCCATTTCTTTTCTGAAGGTGCAAAGATGTATCGAATGATGTCCTGAAAACCCTCAGCCTCCACGTCGTTTTATTCTGTGCCATATTTCACCCAAAGCTGTTCAGTAAATATTAGTTTCTTTCCCTAAGTAACTGGTGAAATCTGAGTCCTTGTTACGTCTAGCTTCCTGTGATTCTGTGTTTTCCTATTGCTGTCCTATTTCTCACTTTGTTGTTAATGCATATTGCCTGTCTCACTTTTTATCTTTCTTACTGTATCCTCTGTGTTTATCCTTCTCCCTACAATCCCCTCAGAGGCCATTTTGCATCCCCATCACCATTAAACATTTAGTTCAAACACTTCTAAGGATGCAAGGTGTCACATATCCTCTCTTGCCCTGTTTTTGACCCCCTGCTCTCACTTTTTCATGGTTTTGCCCTTTCTGGTGCTTTCATTCAAACTTTTGCAACCCTCACCACTCCGAAAATTATCCTACAGTCTGTCAGTCATAATTAAAATCTGTAATTTAAAACAGTTCCCTCTTAAACACTAGATGTCGCTAGTGACAAAGTCTGACTTAACTGTGATTCAGTTTGAACCAGGGTGATAAATTAGTAATTTAGCAATGCCCTTTGCATTCAAGACTCACAATTGGGTTCTAATTTTGAGCACTGAAAAACTCTTGAGAAACATTTTTTCCAGATTGAATGTCCATCTAAAGGACAGCACAGTAAAAAAAACAAATATATATATATAGTGTTCGTTGTATTCTAACAAGGATTTGGTCCATTTTTATTGAATTTTCTCTTCTGGGCCAGGGACTAGTGCTCTTAAAAAAACATTGAAATGGGGCTCAGCAGAGAGACAGAACCTCTTGGGTTTTGGGGAGAGTCTGAGGTAAGACATGGTGGTGAAACTGCTTCCTGATTTCACATTCCTCTCTTTTATTTCAATGTGCACTTAAAATTAACAGTGGGAACACTCAAGTATGTGTAGAGGGGTAAATGCAAAGTTGTCTTAATCATGGGTCTGTCATCTGTTTTTTTTTTTTTTTTTAATCATCATTCATTCTGCCCTTTGTGACAGTGAAGGGTGTTTTTTAAAGGTGCATTAAACAGCTGTTTCTTTTACTCTATATTTAAACCTCATTTCAATCGTGAAATATTGACAAGATACATTCATAACACTTCCCCTCACTTCTACATCTTCCCTTTCTCTTCCTTTTTTGCCTTGCAGTTGCTAAGTCTTACTTTTTTCATGAGTATGAATTAAAACACTACTATCACAGTGAATAGTAGGCTCTTAAATGTCTTTGATGTTCTGCTGCAGCTTTTTAATTTCAAGTTGTCAGATATCTCTTAGCTTAATTTGACACTAAATGTGATGCAAAAAGTGGAAATTCCTTGTCTTCCAAAAAAGCATACTCGTATCCCTTTCCCCCCTGTGGATCGAGTATTAGGAACAACCCCATCTTTTGGAAGTTTTAGTTTGGTACCCAGTTTGCACATGCTATGGTATATCTGTTACCGTAAGGTTGTGTTTGAAACAGAAGCCCAACGTCTGTTCAGCGTTGAGAGAAGTGAATTGTATGTTAGCTATTTGGTCCAGAGTGATGGACCAGCGTCAGGCTTGTGATATGAAGTGTAAATCTGTTTTTAATTTTTGGGTTTTTTTATGTTTCTTTTTTTTTTTTTTTGTTGTTGAGGGTTTTTTTTAAAGATCAGTTAGTGATCTTAGTACTATAACTAAGCCAAGTTTGTAATTGTATATTTACTGTAAAATGTAGAACATTGAATAACTATTAAAATTTTCCTATAAAAGGAAATCTGTCTGTGTCACCTTTTTTCATTCATTTTATTTTCCTTGTAGGGTGTCCTTAAATAAACTTTGAAACAAGAAAGGAAAAGTGATGAATGATTTCTCAGCAAATGAGCAGAGAAGTGAGGATCAAAAGATCAAGCCTCACCCAGTTACACAGAACTCCGGACTCCTGTTAAAAGATGTGCGACTAATGCAATTCTGCATGTTTGTTAACAAAGCTTCACTTCTAGTGAATGAAAATGTATGTTTGTTAAAAAAAGAATAAGAATGTGTTTCTGTATTTAAAGGGGTAGTGAGGTTGACTGCTTCTGGAGTTATACCATCAATACTTGTCATATCATGAAAATAGGGTATAATTAAATAAATGGATACATGTCCTCTTTGGGAATTTTTGTAGGATTAGAGAGACAGTATCAACATTTTTTTATTTAAGTCTTATTTACATAAGACAGGCACTTTAGAGAAAGGCAGCATATATATTTAAAGTAAAAATTGACCATATATACTGCTAAAAACCCAAAGGAAACACATGATCATCACAATGTAAGGATATCAACCTGTCCAGTTAGGAAGCAGCACTGATTGTGAAACTGTTCACCTGCTGTTGTGCAAATGAGACAGGCAGCAGGTGGAAAGGAGAGGCAATTAGCAAGACAACCCCTAAAAAGGAATGGTTTTGCAGGTGGTGGCCACAGACCATTTCCCTCTCATCCTTTCTGGCTGATTTTTGTAGGCCACTAATGTGCATGTTTCTGCTTAAACTGTCACAAACAGACTCCATGAGGGTGGTAAGAGGGCCTGATGTCCACAAGTGGGGCCTGTGCTCATAGCCCAGCACCATAGAGCCTGATTGGCATTTGCCAGAGAACGCCAGAATTGGCAAATTCGCCATTGGCACCCTGTATTCTAAACAGGGGAGAGCAGGTTCCCACTTAGCACATGTGACAGACATGTGGGAGTGTGAAGACACCACGGAGAATGTTCTGCTGCCTGCAGCATCCTCCAGCATAACCTGTTTGGCGGTGGGTCAGTGATGGTCTGGAGAGGCATATCCTAAGAGGGCCCCACAGACCTCCATGTGCCAACCAGAGGTATCCTGACTGCCATTAGGTACCTGGATGAGATCCTCAGACCATTTGCTGATGCAGTGGGCCCTGGGTTCTGATGCATGACAATGTTCAATCTCATGTGGCTGGAGAGTGTCAGCAGTTCCTGTATGATGAAGGCATTGATGCTACAGGCTGGCCTGCCTGTTCCCCAGACCTAAATCCAATCAAGCACCTCTGGGACATCATGTCTCCAGGTGTTCCATCCACCGCCACCACATCGCACCACAGACTGTCCGGGTCCTGACTGATGCTCTGATCCAGGTCTGGGAGGAGATCCCTCATCAGACCATCCATTGTCTCATCAGGAGCATGACCAGATGTTGTAGGGAGGCCCTACACACTACTGAGCCTCACTTTGAGTTGTCTTGAAGAATTTCACAGAAGTTGGATAAGCTTGTGATCTGATTTTTCCACTTTAATTTTGAGTATGATTCTGAATCCAGTCCCCTATGGGTTAATGATTTTGGTTTCCATTGATGGTTCTTATGTTATTTTGTTCTCACACATTCCAGTATGTAATGAATAAAGATTTTCATCTGGAATATTTCATTCATTTAGATCTAGGATGTGTTATTTAAGTGTTACCTTTATTTTTTGAGCAGTGTACAAATGTACAGTGCTTAACAAATTTATTAGACCACCTGTCATATTTATCTCAAAGACCATCCAGCATCATGAAGTGCTTTAATGCGGACTCTCATTCCAGTGAGCTCTCCACGTTTTACCATTTTGAACAGGAATGAGGAATTTCAAACTGAATTCACCCAAATTTGAGCTGGCTCACTGGGCTTCTCTGAGAAGTCAGAAATGAATCAAGCATAACATTCAACCACTAAAACTCATTTTTCTGTTCAGGAATGCAGGTAAATAACTATAATTTGACATATTAATCAAGAAATATTCATGTGCTTTACTATTTTTTTCAGTTTTTTTGTAAATCAGTAAATTAGAAAATTCATTAAAATAATAATTCATTAAAAGCACTGAAAATATCATTTGGGTTAAAGAGCTTCTACATATTGGTGTATTAACCATTGCAGAAACATAAAAATGATTTTGGTAATCACCAATGCTGTTAATTTAGGGCAGCTGTGGCATAAACCTTACTTTGCTTAGGGTTAGGGTGGTCTAATAAATTTGTTAAGCACTGTATATATATGAACAGTTTAATTATAGAAACATGTTTGAGGAGGCTTCAAGGGGATCACTGAATGTAAACAGTAATTTTGGTATAAGGAAACTCTACGTGGCACCGTAACTCAGACACTTTTCTGTATTTATGGTTCTTAATCTTAGATCATAAAAAATGTAAGAAGAGAAGATGTGATTCACTTACATTTATAATCAAAAATTATTATAGGAAAAGTTAAGAGGAAATTGGACTGACAGGGTTTTGGAGAATAGCTTCAAAATTTAACAATGAAATGAATGCTGTAGCCAGGTATGACTGTTACAATACTTGTACTAAATCCTGATATTTTTCTATTGTGTTGAGAATTTATGGATATTTCCTTTAATTATACATTCCTCGATGTTTGTAGTCTTTGCCTCAGTTTGCCCTGTTTCGAAAAAAGGTTGATTTAAGGCCACAAACTTGACTTGTATCCAGTCAAAAAGAGGAACCAAAAATGGTTGTTTCCTGTGTGGCTGAAAGAAACGAACAGCACACAACACTTTTTCACTTCTCTTTGAATCCAACTCCAGACATCCTTCTAAGTTGTGAAATACCAGCTTCCACCCATCCAGCTGCACGCACTGTTGAACAAAGTCTGACACACCTCTTTTATGCACAATGCCCCGCCATACACATTTACACACTGCCTCACAACTTTAATCTCTATGATAACAGGGGTGATGCCGAGCTAATAGCTGGAACAATGCAAACAGAATATTAAGTGTGTTTTCACAGTGACAAACTGGCAGCAAATCTGTCAATAAAATTTGAAAGTAAACACATCATCATAATACCTGGTCTGTTACCGAAGTTCAATTTATATTTTTTTATTTGAAAGACAAACAGATAAAACCCTACACTATATTGTTTTGTCCACAGCAAGCAGGTAAGTAGTGTGTATTTGACCTTTCTTTTTATCCAAATCAACAAATGTCCCTGATGCCATTCTTATCACACCTCCTCTTTGCACTCTACTTTTCAAGTCACACAAAAACCCACACTTTAGTTACCAGAACTCTTGTTAAAGCCACAATGTGGTCCACAACCCATCCACTGAAGAGTTTTTATCATACTTTTCATTAAAGGACTGCACCAAAATTAAGTCTATGACTACTTACCACAATTAAAAAACATGAAACAAGACTTCTGTGGTCCATGGAGGAGCAAGAATGGTCCATCCTAAATTTAAGCAGTGCTAACCAAATTTAATGCATAACCAAAATATTCATCATAACTTATTACAGCAACTAATAAAAAATGACCTTATGGTTTGTTTCTAAATGAAAACTGCTCCTCTTCTCAAAGTGATGTTAGCCTTTATTTATTTTCCTGTTTTTTAATAGCAACATAACAGGCATGCCCTTTGCTCCTGCTAGTCCAGTAATGTAGCAGTGTTAGCCATACCAAGACAGGCACTAATGTTGGGAAGCCAAAAAGAAAGAAAGTAGTCGATTAGTTTATGAACTTGTTTTTTACAAGCTCCAAATGCTGGTTAGAGAAAGGCGATTTGCCTAATGTTAGCAATGAAGCCAGCGCTTACACACAGACACTGATAATAGAAAATCTTCTAGGTAGGGTTCCATTTAAAGGTGCCATATTTTACCCTTTTAAGACAAGTTTATATTGGTCTCAGAGGTCCCCGAGACATGCCTGTGAAGTTTGTTGCTGAAAAAAAGCACTCCAGTAATTAATTTTTGAATGTCTGAAAGCCCCTCTGTTTCAGCCCTTCTCAGAACGAGTTTCTGTGTCTGTGGCTTTAAATGTTAATGACCCGTTTGACCCCGCCTCTGACCACACCCCTTTCAGGAAATGGATGTGGCATTCCTGATGTTACAGACACTTTAATCCAAAGTTTAGGACCTGTCTGGGATTTGAACCATCAATCTTCCAGACTGTAGTCAGCAGGGTAACCCACTGAGCTAGCCAACCTCTCAGCCAGCAGCTGAGAGGATCAGTAGAGGAGAGTGGAACTTTCCTCCAGGTGGGGAGGGCCAGCCCATCCTGGGGTCAGGTGCTTACTCCCCATGTGTGGTCACTAGGGCAAAATCTGAGAATGGCTTTTTTCAGCACACAGTTTGGAAAGGTGGAGAAAGAGAGGGGGGAACGGAATGGATTTTTCTGGTACTTGAGGGGATTGTGGACAGGCCAGGGGCACATATTTTTGTTAGAAAAGCCTGAAAAAGTGATTTTTGCATAATATGTCCCCTTTAAGCAATTCAGGTTGGCTGCAGACTGTTCATCTCTGATGCCATATATCTCAGAACAGAAATACCTGCTGAAACATTTGAAATTTAATAAGATTACATTTCTTTTTAGGTTAAGGGTGAAAGTAACAGGATACCAAAAGTTCAAAACCTGACCTGCAAAACCTAATTACAAAACATTCAGTAAAGCCAAGTAAAAAAAAAGCTTGTGTGCCATAAAAACATTCTGATGCAGCAAGTGTAGCTCACTCTATTAGCTGCTTAGGCTACGTAGATAATGTAGCTATGTAGCTAACTTAGCAAATGTAGTAAAAGCTAAGCTCACAAAGCAGTTATGTTAACTATGTATCTACATTATCTATATAGCTTAGCTGAAGCTATGTTTGCTAAAGTTCCCTTTACTAAAGCTAACTTAGCTATAGATTAAAGAGCTATGTAGCTAACCTAGCTAATGTAGCTAAAGCTAAGCTTAAAAAGCAGCTATGTAGGCTACATATCTACATTTTCTGTGTAGCTAAGTCAGCTTTGGCTATGTTTGCTAAAGCTGACAGTTACAGCTAACTTAGTAATAGATAACAGAGCTATGTTTCTAATGGAGCTACGTAGCTAACAGAAAAAGCTAATTTGCTAATACAAATTTAGCTACACTAGCTTTTGAAGTAAAGTTAATTACATAGCTAGTATATATATATATATAGTAATATTTGCATTATGATTAATTTATGAATGGAACTGCCAGACTTTGTTTATGAATGAAGTTGAATTTAAAAAAAAATCTAATGCTGGAAATATATTGTACCACCTAATTACGGCACTTCATTTCTCAGAGCGATCACTGGTTTAAAGCCATTATAGGAGCCCAACGCTGAGCACTTTACTCCAGCCCAAAGCCACAGAGCTCTTGGTTAAAACTCTTTCATCATCTGAGGATGAAAAGCCTATCACAAAACATGTTCCAACATGAATGACAACAAATTGCTTCCTCTTTTTAATCTACTGTATTTCAGTCTCCTGCTTCGTTTTCACACATGGTCATGAAGGAATCCAGAAAGCATCAAACTGTTTTTGTCAATTTACAAAATTACTCATTTAAAAATGACTTTAGAAAAAGTCACTCTTCCTGCTCATGGTCCCTTTTACTTTTGTAGGTAAACTAGAGCCCCAGGATTAATCCTGGTCTTTTTGATCACCAGATATAGACTCCTCATTGGAGCTTTAATTTATACTACTTGTATCAATTATATTTTCTGACTTAAAAGTCAAAATACTGGACAGGATTAGAGAAACTGGTTGATTATGAGAGTGTACAACAGCAGAGTCCAGACATGTCAGAATGTAGTTAAACTAATGAACGCTGATGATAATGACCTCTGTGGCCGTAGGGCTCATCAGTGAGTAACTAATCATGTATCATCCTCTCTGCTGGGATCATACAGCAACACATGGCCTCATCAAGAGACTGAAACCCCTCTACAGTCCATACTCCAAAACAGGAAAGATACCCTAATGTTTGGATCTGCAAATTGGTTTCAGCATGTTGTTCTCCATCTGTTGAGCTTTTTCTTTGAACAAGTGTTTACACTTTAACCACAGATGTGCGTCAGCTGGCATTTCTTCAGAGCTGTATTGGCAGAAAATTCTGTCATTGGGCAAGAATTATTGTGTTATTACAAAAGACTGCTCTCTCTTTAGTCACAATAAATGTGTGCATAAAAACCCCTCTTTTTATAGTAATGGTGCACTGTTAAGAAACATAATAGGTCCATCTGCAAAGGTTTACTTCTCTTCTCAGTCATACTTGATATTAAACTCCTGGTGCTTTTAGCTAGTTACTATATGGATTAAATCAAAATTGATTCTTCTTCATGACTGACAAAAGACAACAAGACAATGACATGACTGATTACGTTGACGAGAGATGTCAGATGGAGTGATAGACAAAATGCTGCAGAAACAGCTGTTGTTTTTCATTTTACAAGGCAAAGATTCTTGATGAGTGATTTATTGGATTGTTAAAAGAAACCAAGAAGGCATTGTTTGAATCTCTTTGTACCCATGGACAAAACAAAATCAATACAGAGATCAGCCACATCACATTATCCCTTTAAAGTCTGATACCTCAAATAATAGCCAGAAAATTATATATATATATATATATATATATATATATATATTTTTTTTTTTTTTTTTTTTTTTTTTTTTTTTGGAAATGTGGAAATGAGATGTTTATTTAACTGAAATCCAGAAAAAGAAACAAGGCCATACAATTTCACATATACATTCTTTGTACCACATTTGATACATTAGGAATTGTTTGAAACTGATAATCCACTGGAGGGCATTTTTATCATTTATATGATTGTATACAAATTATAAAGTATTTTGATTAGATAGAGGTATCAAAAAAGTGCATATCAAATATGATATAATTGGCTTTAAAGGGTTATTCAGAGAGGCATCAGTCCAAAGTAAAAGTTCCTCATGGTAGAAATGGAAATCCACATTTAAGATCATTTTTAGTCCATCATTGAACCTGCATTATCTTGTTTTCCTGTAAGAATTATAGTGCTACAATTTTCCAAATTTCATATAGCAGATGCCTTTGTCCAAAGCTACACATATTTGAGAGCAATTACAACACAAGCTAGACAGGAGGAAACAACATCAGTAAGTGCCACATAGTGCTTCAATTCAGATCAGACACAAGTGCTGCCATGCAGTGCTAGAGGCAATGCACATTTTGTATAGAAGCAACAAGTCAACAGTAGAGTAGGGCAGCATGAGCCAACTACATTTGGGAAACTTATTCTACAGAGGAGAAGTGTCCAGCTAAGTGCATAGTGTTCCCAGAAGAGCTGGGTCTTTGGACTCTGTGGATCACATTAAAATTTGAGTACTGACAATGGGCAAGCACATATACATATTTTGGAAAATTAATTAATTGCTATTTTCTAATGTATCTAGGCTATAATAACACACTTCCATGATTTTTTTCAAAATATGATTTTTATTTTCATTTTTACACTCTGTATCCCCAGAGATACATTGTCTATTTAGGATATGAATTTAAAATGTTCCAATTTTTAAAAATTTCATTTTTTAGCTTTTAAAAAATATCAGACAATTAATTAGCTACTCTCTTTCAAATCTTGCACACAACTTTTTGAAAAAAGTTGGAAAAACCTGAACAATGATGATGATGATTCACATACAGTATGTATCGAGCGCTAGAAACAAGTCTGCAACAAGTCTATAAACAACAAGCTAACTAACATGTATACACAAACTACCTAATATATTTACACAAAACATCTTACTCCTGTTGTAACTGTAACATCTCCCCTCTGGAGCTTTTACACTAGCAACATCCTATCGGCAATGGAAGTTGTCAATCCTGTCAAATCTCATATCATCCATAGGCCAAGGGACTTTCGGCTGTTTGATTACTTTTGGTGGTGTGTTGTTTTCATTTTCTTTGGAGGGACGTCCCCTTTTCTGCTTTTCAGGTTAGATGACTCCTTTGGCAACATCCAACCTAAAGTCCTTCAGACACTGGTGTTTCTTACCAAGTGGGGATGTATCACGACAGTGGAGAAGCCAGGCATCATTGATAGCAATGTCAACCATCTGCCAAAATATGGCCAGGTACCATTGGTGGGACTTTGCTGGAGTGCGATACAGGGAAGTCATCATATCAGCCAAATTCACACCTCCCATGTGAGTGTTGTACTCAGCCATAATCTTCAGGCATGGCACACTTATCTTCTTCTTTTCCTCTTTCGAGTAGCGTCTCACTTGGCCAAGAGGGTTGACAGAAGCACAGGAGCTCACCAAGGTTTGCATCGTTGTCTACACAAAAGTCAAAACTGCCTCTTCCTCTTCAGAGGAGGTCTCAATCTTCTTCCAGCTTACAACCCTTCAAGCGGTTCTTTCAGATGGTACCCAAACTTCTGAGGCCCATGGACTCTTTCAGACGAGTTATCAGACTCAACGATGTGAAAAAGTTATCAAAGTAGACAACGCAGTCGGAGGGATTTCTGATTGTTCTTCACAGCTGCAGAACAACATTTCCACGCAACTTCAAACTTTTTGCCTGGAGTTTGAAGAGCACCATCAAATGTAGACTTCCCTGCGTAAACCATGAAGTCGTACACAAAGCCAGACACACCAGCTCGCACAAAGATCTTGAACCCCCATTTCTTGGGTTTGCTGGGTAGATACTGCTGAAGACTACCAGCTTTCTTGCCTTTGTAAGGACCCATCATTTCATCAGTTGAGAATTGGTTCTCACTCTCAATATCCATACACCTTCTCCTCATATGGTCAAGTATAGGCTTAGTTTCAGCAGGCAATCTTCACTGGTGTCAGAGATCATGAAAATGGAGCATGCTGGATCTCCTGAGAGGCATGACATCTGTTATTTTTTCATAGCGTGTATCTGTTGCCCAGTAGCTCTCCACAGCAGGCATTTTCACTACACCCATGATCAGCTTCATTCCAATGAATGCATTGATTTCAGAGGCATTGGTGTTGATGCTGCTTCCAGTGAGCTGACATGAATACAGGTTTGTCTGGTGAGCAATGACCTCAAAGATGTCCTCATCAAAGAATTTGAAAAAGTACTTTAGTAGAGTGGAGAGCTCATCTGGTGCAGTGAAGCAACTGTGTAGCAGTAGACTGGTGCTCAAATTCTTTATTTCTCCACCTATTTAAAAGGAAAAAAATAAATAAAAAAATATACACCCCTTCAACTCCTGCAACATCACTGGATCTTTCACATAACAATTTATAATACTGCTCTAATCAATACCTGAACATCCTTCCTCGCTTTCTCTGGTTTTTTCCCTCCTCTGCCTTATCAGTGGAGCTACCACTTAAATGGTCACTGCTGCTGCTGTAACCATCCTCACACTGGCCCTGTGTACACAATTCACCTTCTTCATCTTCTGTGCTAGTTTCCTCATCTGAATTGGATGAATCATCAGGTGGCAAAACTACAGATATCGCCACTCCTTTATTTGCAACTTAAAACATGCCCACAGAAATTCCCCGAAAATGTGTAAACTTCTGGTGAATTAATCAGTAATACACATTTAATAGTGAAACAAAGAGTATCAGTATTTCACAACTATATACTAACTATATATAGAGAGTATAGTCCTCAAAACACAAGTATATCTGAGAGTGAGTATTCATATTTTATACCCCTATCCGGACAATGTATCCCCCAGGATACAGACATTCAATGCCTGATTATCAAAGCTGTGTAAATGTAATTCATTATTTTTAAACAACAATACATAAAATTCTCCTTAAAGAACAATATTTTATTAAAGCAAGTCCTGCCGAAATATAATAAACATGAAAAATATCTGGACTTACCTCATGGCCTATGTCTTTGTCCATGTAGGCTGCCATTTTGGAATTTGATATAAATGGGTCAATGAAGTCCCATGACCTTGTACTTGACCCATCCCCCCTTAAGTTTTTCCCATAGTATGAAGTGCAGGTACTTAATGCCTCTCCCCCGACAGCCTGCCAGCTGTCTGTATCTCCCAGGATACAGAAGCCATTTAAGGGTGTGTACAGCAGTCACAGCACAACACTTACCATCATTTGTATATTCAGATGACTGGAACGAACACATATACATCCTTTTGAGGATTTATGGGGGAAATCACAACATCCTGTTGCAGACTGCTCTCCCAAACATGGATATTTTAAGCATGGTTACAGAAATGCATCATCACACATTAAGTTCTAGCATCAAGCATTTGTTCTCTGGTATTTGAAGTTGAAGTGACAGCCATGGAGAGAACCTGGAAAAACCAGATTTTAACTGGGCTGTAAAAACATTCCATCTCTCGGTGAAAGGAATCCTGAGGGCACTTATTGAGGGTGTGAAGAAAAGCAATAGACACGTGAGGAGTTTTGAAGTGAAAACTTAAATGAAGTTAAGAGTTATTATTAAACAGGGACGGCTCACTTTCACGAAAAATCGATACAGAAAAAAAAAAATCCAGCCAACTGTATTTGTCTATTCTGCATAACATCACCTATTTGACTGAAAAGTCTGGTAAATATTTATTTCAAGTTATTACTAGCAATTTTAAGCTTCTGTGCAGCACCTGCCCACATGGTTCAGTTCACTGGCCCGCACACATTGTTAACGCTTAAGTAAGGGTTAAATGATGACTCAAACTGATTAGTTATGATTTTGTCAGAATTTTGCACTGTTGTCTTATTGGCAGAAGGACAAAGAGAGCATTAATTCGGCTTAAATGGTCACAATTTGGAAAGTCACATACCTCTACAGAAGGCCTCACAACTTAAATGGCATATCAAAGCAAAAACCAAGCCATGAGGTCAAAGGGACTTTCTGCAGAGATCAGAGACAGGACTGTTGCAAGGCACGGATCTGAGGAAGATCTGAGGAAAAAAAAATCTGTCGCACTGAAGGTTCTTAAGAGCACAGTGGCCTCCATCAATCTCAAATGGAAGAAGCTTGGCACAACCAGGACTCCTCCAAGAGCTGGTCGCCCAGCCAAACTGAGCAATAGGGGAAGAAGGGCCTTAGTAAGAGAGGTGACCAAGAACCCAATGGTCACTCTGACTGAGCTCCAGAGATCCTGTGTGGAGATGGAACCAAGTTCCAGAAGTACAACCATCACTGAAAAAAATCCACGTGAAAGCCAAGCAGGCTTTCATGTGTTTTACACTGAGGAGAAGCTCCCGTTCAGCCTCTCTGACATAAGCTAAGATCAGTGCAGGGCTGTAGCACCAGGCTGCAGCATATCAAAATTGAGAAACGTGAAGTACTTTCTAATTGACCTGCATGTTTTTTTAGGCTGTCTGGCAGTCCAGGCTATTCTTGTAAAGGCATTAACTCAGACAATAAGCGAGCTTTGAGGATTGTTTTCTTCAAACATGGCACAAATGTCCACTCTGACTCAAGGATGATCTGATTAGATTTTGGTTGTCAGATGTCAAGCTCAGTGGTCCTCATGTTCATCCCTTTCTAATTCACATGATATCTCCAGGACACTGAGGGATTTTCTGCAAGCTTTGCATAAATATCTAGTCTGACTCCAGGATTAACTGAATATATTTAAAGCAATGTCAAACTCAAAAACCATCTGGCCCTTCACCTCACTTCACCACTGCACTTTCACTGTCCAGGAACTGTGTACCTCAGCGAAGCAAACAGCTGCCAGGCAGTGGTTTAATTTTATTTAAAGGGTAGAATATAGACAAATACAAATAGTAAGATGTTTAATTTATCCGTCTGTGTGTAAAGCACTTTGTGCTACATTTGTATGAAAAGTGCTACATAAACAAAGTTTGATTTATTGATTGATTGATTGATGTGACATACTGCCGTGCAATGATAGTTGGCTGGTTTTGCTTTGAACTGTGGCAATAAATTTCCACAGCATTTCCACTCTACAGCTCAAAGGAAGCAGTACCTGAGCACACATTATATGACTAAACGCTTCTTAAACAGAAATGGGTTTGACGGCATCATTTTCATTTTTCAGATGCTTCTGTACTATCGCAGAAGCTGTACAAAGAAGGGTGTAGGCCAAAAAGATGCCAGACAGGCTCTTATGATACCCCATTTTGTTACGAAACGTTCTGATTAAGCTTTGGGCAACATGTTTGTGAAGAGGGGAAATGAACTCCACTTCCCTGTCTGCACATGCCTTTATTTCAACATGACAAATGAGCTCACTCAGAATAAAGAGGTCTGCTGGATGACTGCTAAGACTTTTAATCTCCTAAGTGGCCTTGACTCTCTTTCATAAATTAATATTCTCTCTGAGCGGTTTAAAGACAGATTTATCCCTCGGTCCTCACTCCCTGATGTCAATGTTTGCATCAGCTCACACGTGGCCCTTAGATTTTGGGGGTCATTTGTATTAAGTCATCAAGTTTGTTGTGAGCATGTTATTTCAATTCTGCAACAACAACTTTGTCATCTTGTGTGGTCGAGGCTAATGAACCCCACTGTTAGAAGCAAAAGCAGCTCACAGATACACATCATTTACTCCTTTTTTCCCAGCAGCTTATA
Source organism: Cheilinus undulatus (assembly GCF_018320785.1). Classification (NCBI taxonomy): domain Eukaryota; kingdom Metazoa; phylum Chordata; class Actinopteri; order Labriformes; family Labridae; genus Cheilinus; species Cheilinus undulatus. Next base: position 25,818,360 of record NC_054866.1, read on the forward strand.
CTTGTGAATACTTGAGTTTGCTTGAATACATCCTCATAAACTGTCTCATTTATTATCTTATCCTTTTTTGAATGCAGACAAATTAAGGTTTCCTTATTTGTTTGTGATACGCCTTAGATTTGGTTTCTTCAAATTCCTTCACACACAAACACTGAGTCTTTAAGATAACCATTGATCTGCTGAGTTGCTGGCAACAATAGTTTTATGCTTTCATGAGATAACTGCAGTGTGACAGTATGTGACTCAAGCTGCAAATAGTCAATTATTTTTCAAGTCAGAAAAAAACCTCTAAAACTTTATTCACATATGCTTTGATCTAAAAAAGAAAACGTGTAGCCTTAGCTAGTATTAGGCTATACAAACTAATAATTTTCTGTCCCTTATTCAGCAGCTACAAGAAGTATTCTTAAGTTACTTATCCGCAATGTATAAGTGATATATATTAAATTAATCTGTAAATAATGAAGATATGTTAAAGAATAACCAGTTATCTTAGCTTCTGATATGTAAACGTTTGTAATGGATAACTAGACCAAAAAAGATTGATTTATTGTGAATAACCAGACCTACAAATTCATTTTCACGTGACACACACAGAAAGTTGACACATTTGGTAATAACTCAATTCCCACAACCCTGACGACAAAAATAAGGGGAAGTAATGTGAAACAATTTCTCACTTAATGACAGAGATATGATACACTTGTGGTATCCTTCAGACCTCTTGAATTCAAGATAAGATCCCAAACACAATCTTCACCTGGTTATCGTGTCATAAGAATAGCATATGGCCACAAAACAAGTCACTGTTTTCCAGTCATTAAACTGATAAGGGTACTTGAAATAGACACATATCAGTAAATAAAGATGCAGCTTGATTGCTTCATCTGTAGCCACTGTCCAACCTAAAGACATAATTAGCACTAAAGTGAAATGTTTATTATTCTAACAGGCACAAAAAACTATTGTCAGACTATAACTGCAGTTTCACAAGTTTGTGTCCCTGCTTTCCATCTTATCAAATACAGCCATATATTCTGATAAATAACCGGACGCTGAGCAGGAAACGGCAATGTTGACGAGTCAAACAAGAGTACATTAAAAGTCTCATAAAATCCCAACCTGATAAGATTCAGTGAAAAAAATCTGCCTGAGTGATGTTTTTTCAGACGCTACTTATAATGTGAACTGCAAAACATACGCATAAGTCACAAGAAGCTCTTCCTTTGGGAAATAAGAATTATAAAGGGGGAGAGCAATAGATGTGTATGGCCCCCGTGTGTTTATCAGCCACTGCATACATTAAAAGGGTGAGTGGACTTAATAAGCTCAATAATATTTATATCGTAGGTATCCCTGTTAATTTTTTTTTTAAGTTCAACCAAAACCATGACAAGGTTTTGATACATTTTTGAAGTTCGTGTTAAGCCAGTTTAACTTTGGGATTAGGAGGCTACGCGCCTTGATAAAGGGGGTGAAACTAGAAACCGGAACTATCTTGAAGTTATGCTAAAATGCACCTGCTAGCTTACAGCACGCTCAAAGACAAGTCTCCCAAATGATCCAAGTTTATTAGTGGAAAAAAACACCGACAAAGTACTGACAGTTCCAAGTACCTGCCTAACAGCGAAAACTGCTTCTTGTAGTCATCTAATAGATACCAATCCCTGTCCGTGCCCTAGTTTTGTGTTGCGAGACTCATTGCGCGTGCGCGTCCCTAGTGAAGCGCACGCTGTAGTTCAGTCAGTGCAGCAGTGTGTGAGAGGTGCTTTGCAGCGTTTTGGTCTGAACCGGGTCACAGAAACAGCGAGGTTTACCGAGACTACTGCGCGGTGTGTACTCTCAGAGTTTGGATATTGTTGTTTATTTGCTACTTTCTCTCTAAATCGCTTCCTTCGCGGACAAAAAGAAGAAAGAAGCAAGAGGAGTCCTTTGCCATGACTAAGTCGTCAACTTGTTGATGTTGCACTTCGCTGTTTTCTTTCGTTGAAGGTAAGTTGAATTCATGTACAGTTTTACACCCCATTTTCTAAAATAATACTTGAATAATATGGACTATCTTGTGTGTGTGTTTTTAAGAAACTAATGAGTGCACATTTGTCATTCAGGCATAGACTGTGTTGCTTCACCGGCCTTATAACACCTCTACATGTCAGGACAGCTTCAGTGGTATGTTTTAGTAAAACTACAACTGAGGAATGCTTGAAATTTTGACAAAAAAGACAGTTAATGAAATAGCTTTCAGCAACCTACAGCAGGATGTGGATATTTTTTCCATCTATTTTCGTACTGTTAAAATCTTTAAACCCCAAAACCTGCCAATTTTTGGTTTAAGGTGCAGGAAGATTTCTGTCCTGCGTGCAGTGTGACGGAAGTTATCCCTTTTAATTGGAGCTATGCTGCTGTGGTCACATCATTTGGTGGCACTTGGGTTTCCGGCCGTCTCCCTTGTGATTTTTTCTCACATAAACCCGAATGAACTTGGTCTCTCTAGAAATCAGAATTTACACAAAACCAGATGCTGATGTCCTCTGAAGCTGCAGAGTCCTTCCTCAGGGTATCACGGATTTACTGTGCACAAACCAGGTGTTATGAATTGTGTCCCCATCTGTGGGAAGTTTACAGCCTTTTTGTATTTATTTATTCAGTTATTTATTTATAGCAAAACAGCACAATGTGTTTAGGCCAGAAGTTTAAGCTAAAGTCAGAAACCTCAAAAAGAAGGCCATAAAGTCATCCTGGGAAAATGCTACTATTCCCATGAACTGGTTTTACAGTCTAATAAAATGCATTACTTGGTGACATCACAGATTATAAACATGTTTGTATTTTCCATGTGCACAAGCACTTTCTGAGTTTTCTAATAAATATCCAGTCAAAAAATAGCGATCTAATACTGAGAAGATCTTTGTTTAGCAGTATTATGATGAATAACAGGTCAAACACCAGGCTGGACAGTATATTCTTGAACCTGGATATGGGTATCAGTCATGCAACTTTGAAATGTATGCTACGCAGCATTTGTGTCCACAGGGCTTATACTGGCAGTATACAAAAAAGATCAAAATACTTAATTTTTTTCTTGTGTATTTTGATGTAACCAATGTGTATAAAAAGGATTTGTTTTGGTACGGATACTGACTTCTAATTTTCTTGAAAGGGACATCATCTAAGAAGTCTGATGAGGCCCATTAAAGACAGAGAATATCTACATACATTTGTAATGCTCTTGGCTATAATTGGTGTTGCAGTTAAAAACATTTATTTTTGCTTTTTTCATGTCCATGCCTTTTCCAAATCCATCCTTAGGTCTAGAAAACAGTTTTTAAAATGCCTATTTAATTACTTCCTCACCAAATCCTGACTGTATAGTTAATACATCTCTGTCTCTCTCTGCCTCAATGACTGACACTGTTATATGCTGTCATAACAAGTTTCTAACTTTCCATCTGTTTATTATCATAATTTTTTTCTGAAACGCTAAAACAATATGTTTGTATGTCAACATATTATTCACACAAAAACATTTGAACCAAGTTGTGATAGTAAGGCTGTAATCCCAGTTATAAAGATAAATTTATTCAATGCTGCCCTTGGAAGATGGTGCTCCTCATAAAAACAGATGTCTGACTAATGAGGGTCATAGGTCATATGAAATTAGGCAGAGGTAGCAGCCTGAAGAAAGCACTGACATTCAAACTTTTGTTAGATACTCTGGATTTTTTTTTATTATACACTTAAACTGGAACACAGCAGTAAAACTTGATAACAGCATTTTGTGTACACCCTCCTGTTCTTATTTCCTGATGTCTGTGGAGAAATAACAGGAAGGTGAATATAGTGAAAAAAGACTTATTAAACTTAAAAATGTACTGTTTTTCAAACTGTTGCCATTTAGTTCATTAATTTGTTCCAGCTCTTCATGTATGCAAATAGTGTTTGTGCTTCGTTTTACACTTAACATTGCTCATCTCCGCTGTCAATGACACCAGGACATTTCAAAACAAACAGGCTCATTTCACATCCAATGTCTTCTTTGTAATATTTCTGGCGGAAAGGCCAGTGTTCATTACTCCCAAGAAAACAACAACAGAAGCAATAACCAGATATCATGAGAAGGACCTGTCATGTGTTAAAGCCTTGCTGTGGGACTTTGGCATGGCTGCTGTATTTTTAGAGAAGATTCCTTTCAGCCAGGCCACGGTCAGACTTCTGTGACTGTTTTTTGTCTGTCTGACTGGAAATAGACAAGCTGGTTTAGAGGCTCTTGGGCAGAGAAATTATGGAGGAGTAGAGAGGGAGAGAATCAGGGTCAGATTTAATCTCAGGAAAAAGCTAAGTGCCCAGATTTATCTCACTGGGCAAATAATCAAAAACAGAGTTTCAGCCATACCAAACATGCCACCCAAATGGCTTCTTGGTACTTGCAATTTGATGAAATAGTCCTGGGATAAATCTGAGGAACCATAGCCACCAGATTCTAGCTACAGTTGTCCAAAACTGCCAGAGATGCATGGTTCATTCAGGCAGCAAAGATATTTGTCTTTACATTTTACTGAATCTGCATTCACTTTACCGTCTCACCGCAAACCTATGACAACAGCCACCACAAGACTCAGTTTAACTGCTGCTTACGGCTCTTTTGAGCCTTTGATTAGCCTTTTACAGCAAAAACATGTTTTTCTATCAACATAAGTAGAAGCAAATATCAATTACCGTTTATGAGCAAAAACATATTCAAGAACAATGAAGAAAGCAGGAAATACTTCATCCCTTAATATTCTAGTGACAAACAGTAGACAAATGTCTGTCACAGTCAATAGGACATCAGAGCAATAAGACAAAATGAGGTTGAAACCTGAGCTCTTCAGGCTAGCGCTGCTGTAGTACATGAACAGAGCAGAGCTTATCAGGGGCTGATATTCATGCTGAAGACATCAGGATATTTGCAAAAACATCTTCTCTTTTGTTTGTTGCTCTTTATTTAACAGAGAAATGTGGTCCAGTTCTGATAAAACTGCATAGCCACAACCAAACTAATCGCTACAGTGGCAACAGCCATTGCTATAAGCTCACAGTATAACCCCGAATGTAGCTATAGCACCTTGTTCCTCTTACGCAACGTTGATTGGTCAGAGCTGTGGATGTGGATTGGTGCTTTTCGAGATGGATTTTCCTGATGACAGACATGGCGTCTGGCCAGTCCATCTGCTTTGCAAGGTCAAATGCTGCTAACCACACTCTGTAAACTAGTGATGTGCTGTTTGTAAACAAGCTGGTTCAGTTCTTCTGTGTGAACGACGGAGGCTTGGCCCCATTTGTGAGTTGTTTTCCCTTCTTTTTTTTTGTTTTCTTTTGGTTGTTGTTTTATAGACAGAATACAGATATGGTATTAGTATAGCATTAATGTTTTCAACCATGGTTGTTGCACAGCCAAGCCAATCCACAGATTTCATCTGGCCTAAATATTTTAGGGAGATGGTATATTCTGAAAATAATTGAGATTTTCATTTAAGAGAGATTAATATATTTTAAGTAAAATATATGCACATGAATCAGTCATAAGTCAAATATTTGCCTGATTTAATGAAGCAAATGATACCAGATGAAGAAGTGTTGGGTAGCTGAAAGAGCAGGGTCTTCTTGCTGTGCTGAGTTAGATGATCCAGATCACTCAAAAGAGCCATACTTCTCATCACTACAGCAAACCAGTTTAGCGTTGTATAGCACCGGAGACTGGCCACACTAGACGATTTTCAAATCTAAAATGGTTTTAAAAGCATGGGAGACCACCGACATAAGGACAATTTCAATCGATTTTCATCTTATCATCCTCTGAGCGTACACTCAGCCAGACCCTGGAGACCATACACATGCTGACTGTGTTACAGTTGCAGCAAAATTCATAAAACAAGCAACAGAATCAGGATGAAATCCTGCCTGGAATGGAGGTGAAGTTGTTTGTGTTGGGTGAAAGAACGTTAAATCTGGCTGGCGATGCTACCCATTTTGCTCGCTCTCTTTGGTTGATGTGGGCATTCCGTCATTTGTATAAAAACCTAAGATTGTAAATATCAAACATGATATTTACAATTCTAGGCCTTGGAGGGTATGACATGATTTAGGCCCCATCCATATGGAGATGAATTCAGGAGTATACGTGAAAGTTTTTGTCATATCGGCATTTCATTCACACGGAAATGGCGTTTTGGGACGCTGTAAACGCTACTTTTGAAACCGGGTCCCAGAGTGAACAAATCTGTAAATGCTTACCATGTTGTCTCTGTGTGGACAGCCAACCGCATCTTTCTTGAAATGATTATGTCACACATAGCGTAGGCCACTTACCCCGCATGCGCATATCGAACCAAAACAACAATGGCGGATTACAGGGTTGTGTTTGTGCTGCAGAAGCTATTGAGCTTATTATGGCTTTTACAGCAAAATCTGATGCTCCTTTACCACCACTGCAAACAGCATACACCAGATGTTCTTAAATCCAACATGGAGAACAACCGGAAGAGCAACTAGAAGAAAGTTTGTATCAGTTTTCTGTGATCTTCTTCTCTCTTTTGGTGCATAGCAATACAGTGTCGCGTACAGGCTTGGCATGTGCACTACAGCTTTTCTAGTTGTTCTCAGTGGTTCCATGCTTACCTGAAATGATCCTGTATTTACAGAAAACTTTTTCTAAACGAAATGGAAACATATCATTTTCGTCTCTGCGTGGACAAGGCCTTAGGACAAGGCAGTAAATTGATTGTGTTGACACCACACACTTGGGGATTTTTCAGACAAATAATAACAACGAGCCTCCACTTGGGATACACCCAACATTCATCGGGAGGCAAATCTTGCCTGAAATCAGGCTTAAAATCGTATTGTGTGTGGCCAGCCTAATGCCTCAAGCAGCTCAGTTTTTACTTTTTCTGGGTGTTTTCTTAACTTAAGACGAGTTGACTAGCCTGAGTTTAAAATTAGATTTTATTAATGTTTAATTTAACTGCATAGGAACAGCCCTACTTTTTGACGAGCTCTTATTGGTCTGAAACTTTTCTGGAGTCTTGAAGGACTTTTAGGGGCAATTAATGCTTTTACAATAAGGTTTGGCAATGAACATGGAAGTTGGTTCTCGAGCTTTTACCCATAAGCCTCTAGGCCAGTGGTTCTCAACTGGTCATGCATCAGGACCCAACCCCCAGCTTTGGGATGGCAGATCATGCCCCTTTTTTAATTCAACCACTCAAGTTTATCTAATGAAGAATGATGCAGTTAGACATTAAATCATATAAAACATCACTGTTTGTCTTCACGGTGGTCTCACATCTCACCTTGGTCCTATTTGTCCTAGAGAGAACTCATATTTCATGTATTTTCATTTTTATGTCATGCTTTGCTAAACTGCCAGCATAAAATCAGACTTTACATATTCTCTTTTTTTACCCTTAATGGTACATAGCCCCATCCTTTTTATTCCCAACACGTCTGTGTTCCACTACCCACATTCAAGGTCCAGAACCACATTTGAGAACCATGGCTCTAGGCTGATGCTATACCTACCATCAGTCTTTGTGTTGACTCACAAGACTTCTCAGGACCAATAACTGTTTGAGTAGAAACCTAACCAAATGCCCTGGTTCTCTGTACAATCCTTACCAGAATCAGGTGACCTGAATACAAGCCATGAAATGAAACCAAAAGCAACGTGGTTTTAATTATTGCGCAAAACGAAACCTGTGGTTTATCAGCATTTAGGTTTTATTGCCCATTGACCTACTGGCTTGTTTCTGTGTTTCAGCAGAGTTGCGTTTACTTCCCTTGTGTGTGGAAACGCTATCACAAGAGCGACCATCAGTCTTTGCACGCCTGATGAAATCCTCAGTCTAAATCTATGTCTTCACAGTGACAGGCATCAACATGTTATTGCCTACTTTATCTTACAAAGATATGTATTACTTCCAGAGTGCAGTGTGCTGTCACCTGCAGCCTTTTGTGAGGTTTATGTCACTTTTACAAGCCCCATGGTAACCTTTTTCACCACAATAGAAGTGATTAGCTAAATGTTTTAGTTTTGTTCTGAGAAGATGTTTTTAATACATTAATGCAGAAAGTCTTTTGGAAAGCTTTTCAAAATGTCCATATTTGTACTTGAGGCATCTGGACTTCGATGGAATTCAAACAATCAGTGCAGAGGAAACAGTTTAGAGGAAACTAAGAAAGAGGGGAATAGTTCAGATTTGTTTAGTGCTTGCTTAGTGTGAAAGAATTGGCCATTATAAATTGTTTATATCGACTTTTTAGATTTTATTTTTTGGCCTTTTTGCCTTTATTTGGACTGGACAGCCAAAGAGAGACAGTACACATAAGGGGATAGAGAGTGAAAGAAGACATGCACTAAACAGCATCAGGACTGGGAATCGATCCCTGACAAGTGTGATGGCCTGAGCTAAACTGGCACCAGTTTGTCCTGACTTCTGATTATCAGTTTCTCACTCCCTCTGTCTCTTCATCCATCCCACTTCTTGGCCGGGAAGATCACACAGCAGACGGCTGTCCACCCATGAGTCTCATTTGCTTTAGGTTTCTGCCTAAAAGGAAGCATTTCTTTGCTCTTTTGCCTAGCGATTGTCCGTTGATAGACCAATTATTATTTGCAAAAAATAGAACTAAAGTGTAGTCCTCCTCTGTGATGATAGGAGTGTTGTGTTTGGCCCTGTATTTATAATAATGAATGAACTGATTGTTTTATTCTCCATCTGTGCATATGGCAGGTAATTTGCATGCGCTAAACAGCAGCTCTCCTCATCATCATCTATCTCTTTCTGAAGCAGCTGATTGATTTTAAATGTCTTGTGTGAGGGCACTGACCTAATGGTTGTGTCCCATGTAGAGGGGTTGTTGTCCTTGGAGTGAGCATTCTGTGTTCAAAATAGCTGTGGCTACTTTACTGACCATTTCACTCGCTATTATTCACTGTCCTGTCATTAAAAAGGCATAAAAGCTCAAAAATAAATCTATAAAATGTCTCTTGTGTTATGATGATTGATATGATTTTCAGAGTTTTACACAGAAGACTAAAATCAAGTCAAGGATAAATATGCTTTGATTCACACTATTTTACATCTACACTCATGCTTGAATCAACATTCTCAACCATGACTCTATGCGTGCCACCTTCGTCACGTCTCTTCTTCATCTATTGACGCCAAACAAGAGGGGCCCAAACATTGCAACCACTGCTGGTTGAATCAGTGTATTGCAATATACTAGTGAGTCTCATAGATTTAAATAGTTCATATTTGTATCCATTTTTAACTGTGCTGCCTTTTCACAGTAGCTTTGCTGCAGCAGTTTAAACACGTGTCTTCAGCCCTAGCCTGATTTTGTTGTTTCTTGCCAGTGATTTTGAAGGCCATTTTTCAATTTATTTGCAGCCAAAGTTGAGTGCTTACATGTGACAGCTTGTGTGTGTGTGTTTGAGCAGAGGGCCAGAGGCTGAGCAGCAGCAGCAGCAGCAGCAGCAGCGGGCATGAATCATTGATTAGTGTGGCCAGAGAGAGACGAGATTAGAGATAGGAAAGCAATTAGAGTTTAATTGGTCACTGCTCTCTCTACTGGACTTAACATCTCCTTTCTCTCTTCATTAACATCAGCTGCTCTGTTATGACTGAGACAAAGAGTATTTATGTATGCTGTAGACACTTAATCTTTTCTTACCTTTATCTGTCAGTCACCTGCAACCTGCTCCTCGAGATTAGAATAAAGTTCAATATCACAGAACGTGAACAGGCTGAAACAGAAGCCAAGTCAAGAATGTGGTGTGTCTGATTTCGTTGGTGAAATGCAGATATAAATTCAGAGAACCCGCCTGTTTGATGTTTTATACACAGTTAGATGTTTTAATGTAAAACTGAAAAAATTACTTTGCTTGATGACAATTATGGTCCTGAAATGTATGATCCAGTCAGTTAAATGATGTAGAAAGGTGAAACACTTGCTTTTTTCGTGTTTTAGAATTGTATCTCTCTTTACTAATTGAATTTTTGTAGTTTTGGGTATTAAGGTCTTTACAAACATGCATTTTTCAAAACTTAGTTCTTTGCTAAAGCAACAGCTGTAAGAGGCCCAGTATTCTTTGTCCATCTCATTCACTGTTACTGTGATCTCTCAAAAGAGTATTCATAACACTGGAAATCAAATATTAAAGACAGTTTGATTTAGTTGTGTAGCAGGATAAAATTGATAAGGGGTTAACACTTAATACCAAAAGAAAAAAATTCTGGCCATTAGTTTTTCTATGTTCAGAAAGGCCTGCTGATAAGAAAAAGGTCAGAGTCACAGAAATGAATCAGATTTGAGTAACTTCAGATCTAAATCTAAAATTGTAGCAACACCTAGAGAAAATGAAACCTGTTTTTTTTATATTTTTGTATCCAAAAGAGAGACTGACACAGTCCTATTTCAAATTTAGAGAATCTCTATTCAGCTATGAAGAGAAGGATCTACCATCAGTCACACACTCTGCAGGGAAAACACATAAAGTGCACGTACTGCATTTTTAAAAATACTTCAATGTGAAATTTATCTCCTACTTGAGATCCTGAGAAGACATGAGTTGATGTAAATTACATAAACCCCAGCTCAAAGTCCTGAAGTCATTCTATAATGCACATGTTTGATAATCATTAAAACTCTACATGTGAGGTTTGATTTACAGCCCTATTGGGTTTAATCAGTTGTTAGCTCATATACATGCACTGAGTTTCAGACCCACTCTTGCAGGCAGGGTTTATATATAATCTTGTGTCACCTTCAGCTCCTTCTTTTGGCAGGCCTTAGGGCAGAGTGTGCTACAGCGTGGTTCTCCTTTAAAGTGTGTCCATGTGAGAGAGAGTGAGATCAACAGAGCGCAGAGTGAGGGAGGAGGAGGAGCGTCTTGTAACACTGCTGCTGAAGGCCGCGTCAGGGGGGTGTGCTTCAAGACGAGAGGCCATTCATTCAACACTGCATGGGGGAATTAGCTCAAATGGTAGAGCGCTCGCTTAGCATGCGAGAGGTAGCGGGATCGATGCCCGCATTCTCCAGCAAGCTTTTTTGACTGCAGATACTAGAGTGGTTTACTGTGGATGAGATGTACCAGTGAAGATAGTGTGAAAGAGCAGAGCTTTTTATGATCACATTACTGAACGAGTTCTTGTATTTCTGGCTCTTAACTATAATCTTTGCGCATCCTGACACTCTTGAAAGCATTAAGAAGTTTTAACTGACAACACTAACCGGTCACCACCTCATGTGTATTAATGACAGCACTTCTTTTCATGACTTTCCCCTCAAGGTGTTTCACCTGGAACAGCTGGTTCAGAGTTTTTCCACAGAGCTAGTCGCAAGAGTTGATGTTTGGACAAGTTTCATGAAATCTGCCAGAAAAGCTGCAGCTATGTGGGCAGATACAACTCCGCTGAGTCACTGACTTAAAGTAAATGACTCCTTCACACCCATCATGACACAGCCATGCCAATTTCCAGTCAAGGCTTTAGTTTGTTTTTGCTTTTAGTGTCATTATTTAGTAAACAGATGTTGTATTCCTATTACACAAACAGCTGTGATTTACTCTTTTTAAGAATCTTTTCTTATAATAGGCTTAAATGCACTCTTTAACTTCACCTTTTAAAAGAAGGCCATTTATTTTAATGCTTCTTTGTTTGACTACTGGAGCACTGTATCATACCAGTAGTAATTCTAAACACAAGTAGAACATAATCATTATTTTAGGGGACAGTTGAACAACTTTGTGCTCATTGATTTGCTGTAAACATGAACAAAAGGAAAAGGAAACTTTATCTGTATTATAAACCAATAACACATTCTGGAGTAGCTGTGAGCAAACATATAACCTTGAAAGTGACAATGACAAACAGGCACTGATTTCACTCTGCTCAGATTTCATGAACACACTTTGACACGTGTTGCTCTGTAAACTAGCAGATACATGAAAGGCATCTTTGTTTGGTATAAAAATTCAGTGTTTTAAAGGTTAATTTTGCCTTTATTTAGGTTGACAGTGGATAGAGAAGGAAACCAGAGAGAGAGAGAGAGGAGAAGGACAGTTGATAAGCCACAAATCAGATTTTAACCTGGCAGCTTTAAGGACTTCAGCCTCTGTATAACCATTGATGTAGTGAAGGGTATGCGGGTGGAGTATATCCACTTACTCTTCAATCTCCAAGAGTATTCCCACTTCTGAATTTCCTCTCGTAGGATGGCAGACACTACAAAAAGTAATCTGAGAACACAAGTGCATTGCTTTGTAATGTGTTACCCCAATAATGCTGAGGAATGCAGATAAGTTCACTCAAAATGCATCATTATGTACAGTAGATGTCTCCATCTATAAATCTGCTCTTTCTTTGTTAATCTTATATTGATCCTGCAGCAGAAGTTCTGTGACAATATGCAAATACTAAACGCCCTTTTTAGGTGAACTAGACAAAAAAATGTGAGGGATAAAATTAAGAGTATATCCACTTCTGTTGGCACCACACCACGGGTTTCAATCTAACCGCTCAGCCATCAGCGCCCCTACAGTGCTATTTGTATTTTGTCTGTTTATTACTTTGTGTCTGGTAAATATTTGAGTCTATGTGTCTTAAACAGCAAATATATTTAAGTCAAAGTCACTCAGTATTTAACAGAGGGAGACAGCAGTCTTAAACATCCACTCCTTGATATTCAGTTAGTTAAAATATATGAAAAATCTGTGTATAACATAATCACAAATGATGAAATAGAACTGGAGACTTCCTTCCTTTCCCCGCATTTAATTTAAAAAAGAAACATGCACTGTGGAGTTCATATATTTTTTATGAACAATCCCCTCTGGTGATATATGAGTGTCTGCTCCACGGTGCTGCTCCTAATTAGAGCTCAGATATTTAATGTGGAAATTGGAGCTGCACTTGTTTCATCTGGCAGATCTCTGCTGTTATTCTTGCTTTTGATTTGTAGACTAATGACTTGCTTGCCAGGGTGTGTTAGATCCAGGATGTGTATGTTTTTGTTTTTCTTTCTTCCCCCTGTATTAAATGAAACTCTACACTGTGTTCCTAGACTAGAAGGATCTGCCAGCATCCATTAAGATGTTTAATAAAGTCAAATAATAGCTCCAGTTTCATACAGCTGATTGCCCTTCAATATTTTTGATGCATATCAATGCTGCTATCATGAATACCATCAAACACAAAATTGGCTTTGGGCTGCATGAAGAAAAGTTGCAGGATGCAATGAAATATCAAAATCAGACATAAATATGGCATTCTCACCTTTCATTCCTTTCTATTGGGCATGAGTAGCTCTCTAAACTCAGGACTGAACACGAAGGGCGCCCACTCTTGTCTTTACCGTCATAAAATGTAATGCATTGTTTGACAGTGAGATTTATGGCGTGAACCAGACGTCACTTTCTAATGTGCAGTGTTTTCAGAGAGCTTAGTGATTGAGAAGCTGTCATGACATCACCAGGTTTAACAGAAAGCAGGAGATTTGGTCTTAGCACCTTCCTTTAACAAATCAATCCTCTGACTTATGTTGTCAGTGTGTAATCAGCAAATAAAGCAGACTGCAGCGTACCACGCAAAACCTTTGTCATCCCTCCCTGATTCAGTGTAGTGAATTTTTTTATAGTCGGTTGGCACTCGGCTCTCACTCCTTCCTCCTCACTTCACTACTCTCAGAGGTATTTAAAAAATCACAGCTTACAAAACACAAGTGTCCGTGCACCCACACAGAGTACAAGCCACAAACCTGTAAAAATGCAGATAAAAAAGAAAGACTAAATATGAAGGACTGCTCGTAGTAACTTTTCATTTTAGCTATGAAATGCAGTGAGTCACAGTCTTTCGGGTAAAAAGGACGCCTAAGCCAATCACTAACTCGCCCACATGCTACGATCAAAGAAGTAAATATGAATGATGATGTTAGTGGGAGCAGGACTGTTGATTGATCCAAGCCCGTCCCAGTCACTGTTAGGTTTGGGTGGGAGATCAGACAGTGAACACTGGTTTTCTATTTACAGCTGCAGCTGACGAGCCTGACTTTAATCTCAACCAGGGATTGACTCTTATTTATTTTGATGCAGTTTTTCTTTGACCAGTACATAAATATAAAGTGAATACCTTATAACAACATGTGTAGTTTTAATGTAAATACCTGTCATGAGGCATTGGCCAAAAATTGTAGCATGTTTTTTTTCTAACTTTATCAGTGCAATTACTGTTTTACATGCAGGCTAAAATAAACCAGTTATCCCTGTATTTTTGTTGGATGTCACTTTGAAAGAAGCATTGTCTTTTAACAACATTTCAAAACACTCAAATAAGTCTACGGTGTGTAAACAGTGCTTTCTGTTGTTTAACCTGAATTGTTAAAGAGGCTGGTAGAGTAATGATCATGCTGTAAATCACAAGAAACTGTAACAATAACAGGAAATTTTCTCACATGCAAAAATGTGTGCAGAGAAAAGAAATCAGCTATTACCCTGAATTACCTTGTGACCTTTTAGATAACCCACAACTGCTGTCAAAAAAACTGTTCAGTCTGTCCTACAGCAAATAAAGCAATCCCAAATGGCACGACCTGCAGCAGTCACAATGTAGACGTGTTACATTTTATTGCAGATGTACAATAATTTAGCTCTCTAAGGGATCACGAGGATTTTTTCTGTTACTTTTTGTAGTTGTTAACACTAAAAATGTGTTTCTACTGCTGCCCCGTCTTTAAGCTGCAGTATGCTCTCAATGCATCCAGACATGTGTTTGAACAGTAAAAGACTCAACAACATAGGCTACGTTCATACTGTTCAATCATCTTTTACTCAGATCTGATTTTTTTGTTTATTTAGCTGTTCACACTGCAGTTGAATTTCAAAAGATCAGATATTATGTTTGATTTAGTGTCACATATGAAATCCGATATGGGAAGATCAGATTCATTATGACTTGTACTGTTTACACTGGAAAAAATCAGATTTTAGTCACTTTTAACTCTTGTGTGAACCATAGTTACCAAATCAAGCATAAACTGATCGTTTGTGCCCTCTGGTGGAGAAAGTTCTCCTACTGCCAGTCACAGCATTTAGACTGGAAAAGTATTTATTTTGAATGTGTACTGTACCTTGATGCCCCTGTTGGATAAAAAATTTATGCCTTTAATTGTAAATTTTAATGCTTGAAGTTTTACAATTTGGAGATGTGTCTTGAGTGATAATCAGGGATCTACAATATGATGGGCAAAGTATCAGAGTCTGCAAATATAGCTTAAAAGTTAATAATTGTTGCTGGCAGATAAAAGTGCTCTGTGAATATGTGCAGCCATCAATCCACAATGCATGTTAGCATTATTAGGAAAAAACCCTCTAATTTAAAAGTATAAGCTCTATAAAAGGGGTCACATTTTAAGGGATGCATGATTTTATAGTTATTATATTGGCATCTGCAGATATTTGCTTAAAATGTTCATTTTCAGCATTGGCAGATATGAACACAAAATATCAACAGTAACTTTCATAACTTTCTACGAGCTTTAAATATTGGCCGTATAAATATATACCTTTATGGAGTTTTAAGCAAGACAGAACCATGTTTTTTCAGCCTGAATATCTGTATTTGAAAACAAGTACATGTATCATTGATTGTCTAATCAAATGTTTTTGACTTGTTTTATTTCTGTTTCAAAAGCAAATAGACTGTCACAATAAGTTGTTACATGTAAACACTAGAACAGGAGAGACTTGGTGTTCACAATAAATGATAACCAGTCAAACTGATGTGCATATATCAGTATTATATCAGCTAACATTAGATGGATATTGGCAAATCTTATATCATGCATCCCAATTGTAATTTTAAATGGTACACTGCTTTTGCATATAATTAGATTCAGATTAAGACAACTTATCCCAAAGGGCGAATCAGTTTTTGCAGACTATACATACATTTACAAACAACAGCAAAAAGGAAAAGTCAAAGACAAAAATAAATGTTTTCATAAACACAGATGAAAGACAACCAAGTAGACTGCTTCAGGTCACACACTTGAAGTGCCTCAGAAGCTTTACTTTATTATTACAATAATGTGTAGGGTCAATTTATAATTGAATTTCAACATCAATTTTATTTTTTTGCATACTGGTCTATTCCTGATAAAGTTGATCAATTTTTTCTGTCCTCTCTAGGGTGTGAAGATGCCACATTCTGTGGACTCCTTCCCAACAGAAACACTCATCTCTGAAACCTTCTCTTTGGACTTTTACTCCAGCAGCGAACACACCACAGAGCCATACGCAGCAGAAAGCTTCATCGCAAGAGTCAGCAACATCAGCAGGTCGGACGGCGTCCGCTGCACTTATAAAGAAGACTTCAAACGTATTTTACTCCCTGCTGTGTACAGCTTTGTGTTATTGCTAGGCCTTCCTCTAAATGCTGCCGTCATCCTGAAAATATGGAGGACTCGACCACATTTGTCCAAAAACAACATCTACATGCTCAACTTGGCCATAGCCGACCTGTTGTATGTGATGTCCTTACCCCTGCTCATCTACAACTACGGCAGCCATGACTACTGGCCCTTTGGAGAGTTTACCTGTAAACTGGTGCGATTTCAGTTCTACAGGTGAGACACCTTACTGTGGGTTTTCTTACTGTTTCATGCAGCTATTTTTTTAAGGCATGAAAAGATAAATTATACAATTAACAGCACACTCTTTCTGATTATCTATTCTAAGTCATACTGAGGCTATGCTATGTAAATTTACCACCAGATACTTTCAATTAAAGATAATATTACACTCAGTCTGTTCAAAAATGGGTGACTTCTTCCCCCATCTGCTAATGAGTGGTGATTCAAAGTTAAAGGATCTGTTCATTCCCTAAGGCAAATCTTATTGTTATGTGTTGTGATGTATAAAAACAATGTAAAAAAAGTATGTCTTTGTGGTAGAATTTACAAAATATATTCATCTACATGTCCCTGGTATTCAGTGCTAAAGACCATCCAGTATCATGAAGTGCTTTAATGCAGACTCTTTCATTTTCAGTCAGCTGTCCACGTTTTACCGTTTTGAACAGGAATGAGGAATTTCAAACTGAATTCACCCAAATTTGAGCCAGCTCACTGGGATTCTCTGAGGAGTCAGAAATGAATCAAGCATATCATTCAACTGCTAAAACTAATTTTTCTGCTCAGGAATGCAAGTAAATAATTATAATTTGACATATTAATCAAGAAATATTCATGTGCTTTACTATTTTTTCAGTTTTTTGTAAATCAGTAAATTTGAAAATTCATGGATAACAATAATAATGATATTTTAGCATTAAAAATATCATTTTGGTTAAAGAGCTTCTACATGTTGGTGTATTGACCATTGCAGAAACATAAAAAATGATTTTGGTAATTAGTTTAGTTTGGTAATTAGTTTAGGGCAGATGTGGCATAAACCTTACTTTGCCTAGGGTTAGGGTGGTCTAAAAAATTTGTTAGGCACTGTATCTGCAAAAAATAAGTGTATTACACACATTGTAATGATGTTAAATTATGCTCTCTTCCCTGTAATCTTTAGTAACCTGCACAGCAGCATCCTCTTCCTCACCTGCATCAGTGTGCACCGCTACTTGGGTATCTGCCATCCTCTTGCCATGTGGATTAAACAAGGTGGATCCAGGCTGGCATGGTGCATCTGTGGAGGGGTGTGGCTTGTAGTCGCCATCCTGTGTGCCCCAACTTTTCACTTTGCTGCCACTGGGATCCAGAGAAACCGCACTGTGTGTTATGACCTAAGCACCCCCAAGAAATCAGTGGATTATTACCCTTACGGCATGGCTCTGACTTGCCTTGGCTTCCTGTTGCCTTTCATGGTGGTGTTGGTGTGCTATTGTCGCATGGCCCACATCCTCTGCCGCCCCGTGTCCTACCAGGGTGTTACCTTGGCCACAGGCGAGAAGCGGGACAAGGCAGTGAGAATGATCATCGTAGTGATGGCGGTGTTCTGTATAAGCTTCCTGCCATTTCATCTGACAAAAACCCTGTATCTGGTGATCCGCACACTGCCTGGTGCACCCTGTGAGACCAGAAATCTGTTTTCTATCATCTATAAGAGCACCAGGCCGTTTGCCAGCATGAACAGTTTCCTGGACCCCATTCTGTTTTACTTCACTCAGCCACGCTACCGCAGGAGCACCAAGAGGTTTATGGTCAAAATCACCACCCTGAGGGAGAAGGGCACCAGTGTGTGAGCCAGCAGTGCTTTAAATTCTTCCAGAGTAAACCATAAAGACTTGATGCTACACGAGCATACTGCAAAGTAATATATGCAATGTATGAAGAGTTTAGCAGCAGGTTTCCTTGTGCATGTATTCATGTAAGCTGAAGTGCTTTAAACTTTTTTCAACTACTGTACACTGTGACAAAGAACTGAACCTTTCTGAGTGCATCTCAAAGAGGTGGGGAGGCACTGATGTATCATAAGGCCTTCTGAAAGAAGACAAAGGTGTTAATCTTGTTTTGTAAATGAAGTGAGCAAACTAGGATGTGTATAATCTTGAATTGGTTATCAATTATATATGGAAGTCCGTGTGAGGAAGAGAGACATTTACAACACTGCTTGTTTAGTCCGTTATTTCATCACTATAAAGGCAGACTGCTACTGTTCATTTACGCCACACACTGTAAACGGTGATTACACCATCAGAACACCGGGGCATTCATCTGTAGATTCCCTGTGATTTGTGAAATGTTACTCTTCAATGTGCACAGTGTAGTTCAGGAAAAACTTTTTTCTATTATTGTAAATATTATTTGTTTAACACTGTGAACTGCAGGATAAACTAAAATATCTCTATCTAAACACAGAACAAAAGATTTGATTTTAAAGGTGATTTGTGTGACATGGAGAAAAAGCAGCAGATATGGCTGTGTGCACTGTGGGATATAGCATGTAAAATACTGTAAGACATCTAAAATGTTTCTGACTGCATGTGAGACGTGCAGAAAATGATTTTTTAAAGGAGTGTTGCAGTAGAGTAGATTTTGTGTCCTCAACACTTTTCACATGAAGGTTCTTCTTTTGCCATTTCTCCCCTTTAAAGACAGTTTCAACTTTTAATAGGTTGAAAGCTTGTTGTTGTATTTATTCACCACTAGGTGGTGTGAGATCCCCTCTGCACTGAGACTCTTGCTTTCATCTTTGCATTGAATGATGTGACTGTAAACATATTATGCAGTGAGGATTAGATCTTCAATCTTTTACAATCAGAATTGGACTGATGTCAACAAACCTCAACTATCGAGCAGCGATCAAACTCAGTTTAGA
The DNA here is from genome assembly GCF_018320785.1 of Cheilinus undulatus. Classification (NCBI taxonomy): domain Eukaryota; kingdom Metazoa; phylum Chordata; class Actinopteri; order Labriformes; family Labridae; genus Cheilinus; species Cheilinus undulatus. Next base: position 25,837,723 of record NC_054866.1, read on the forward strand.
CCCTCTCACTATGTGTCTGTATCTACACATTGTTAAAAAACTCTAGTGAACCAAATAAAGCCATATTTAAAGCCTGTGCCAACAACAAATTATAAATGTTACTATACTTAAAAGGAAGTTAAAACAACAAAGTAAACAGACTTCTGGGCTCGGTCTAAATAAAAACGACACTCTGTGGTTAACCCCTTCCTGATAGTGTTTGAAACCTTTCCATAAGTTTAGGATTTCTATTAACAAAGATCTCTAATGCTGATAGAAGAGAATAAACAATAGGATAACTAGAAATTGAAGAAAATGAGCTCTGCTTTTAATTCTGTTTTGGTGGTGTTCCTGGATTAAACATATTTTTGCATTACATAAAATGAAGGAAATAATTATCACTTACTGCTTTTGGTGTTTGTTATGTAACCTTACAGGGTAACTGAGTTACCCAGTGTTTGATTTGGTTGTCCGTGTTAATTATGAAATGAACCTTAAAGCCATAAGGCCTTATTTGTTTTAATATTTGTTTTTTTCTGGGTTTTTTTCTTTTGCATTTTGTTTTTGAAGCCGATTGCAACAATGATGACGTATTTATAACCACAGTTATTGTAAAAACCTGCAGAGATTGTATTCTTTAAGGTTGTTGCTGTCAACCAGTCTGACACAGTTTTAAAGTCATACTGTTTCTTGTTTTGTTTGGGATGATGCCCTTAATGAGATGCATATAAATGAGTCCTTATTAAAACAGATGTGAACAGGTTAGCTAGGTCAGTCTCTAGCTTAGAAAAGAAACTTTTTATATTGATGTTTTTTTGTATCAAATTTAACTTCAAATTGCTTTGGGCCTTTTGTATGAGACAGCCTGTTGGACAGCTTCGATATCTTCACACTCAGAGGTAGTTTAATCTTGTAAATATAGTCTGCCCCCATGTTTGAAGATATCAGTTTAGTGTGAACATCTAAGTTTCATGCAAGGAACGTTTTTACCATATTATGGGGTCATGTACTGATTGGAACTCCTTAATGAATGTGTATCTGTTCAGCATGCATATTCTGTGTGTAATGCCTGAATTACTGTATGATCAAATGTCTGTGATGTAGATCTGAAGTATGTTATATGTGTATGTATGGTCTATATAGAAAGATGTCAATGCACTGTGTCAACTTGTGTCAGTATTATTCAGAAAAGGTCTTATTTTTGTACACAATTAAAAAAGGATAGCATCTACAGTTTATTTTTGTTATATAGATATACTTATGTAGATTAAATAGAAGCCTAATTTTGGTCTTTCATGTATTTTAGTATGTCTCACAATGCTGTCTTTGTGAGTTTCTTGTGAATTAGGTAGGACTAGGTAGAAACAGTCATTAAAAGAGTAACAAAAGCCTCCTTTGATTCATTTTCTACTGGATATTTATTATCACGTTTTCTTTGAAATACACCTACAACTGTTTGTTAAGGGGGAAAACCACAAAACCAGCAAAGAGACTTTTTATGAGATAATGGGCTTTGAAAACTGCACAATGCTGTCATTTGTTTAATGCTTTTTAGGGCTAAACAATTTGGGAAAATAATCTAGTTGCAAGTTTTTCCCCCAATATTGTAATTGTGATTTAATATGTGATTATTTTATTATGTAATTCTTAATAAACAAATCATTCTTTAAGCACAATATTTGGTAGATTAAACTAAGGCTGAACTATTGTGAAGAAAATATCTAAGTTCAATCTTTTTGACTAATTGCAGACTTAGTATGAATTGTATTGAAGGGAATAATGATTTAATATCTCTCATTTTTAATAAGACAGATGTGCAAAAACAGGGAAAGTAGGGATTTTGCAAGCTATTCTAGAAAAAAAAAATTGACACCTGATTTTTTGCAGGATGTTTGGAGCTCAACATCTCTACTTCAGAAAATGTTTTACATATTGCAGCTTCTGTGATTTGAAAGTTGCAGTAGGCCATATTAATATCTAAACACAGATGATCCTGCTATATTTGCAGTGTCTGACTGGCACAGATTATCATGGGATTAACTGGGAGAATTTAAAATACCTAAACAGCTTCAATACTGTTATGAAATCTACTTAAAGCTGCATACAAAATGCAGTATGTATGCTTTAAAGTTTTTCAGTTCGAATTGCATACAAACTGGTTTTTATAGGGATTTATCCTTGATATAGGATGTCGATTTTGGCCAGCAATGACCTGAGGTTACACAGGTCAGACTATAGAGGGCGCTGCAGTCAGCTTGTCCTCTGTAACACCGGACTCCTGTCTGGAACAAAAGGACTTGTTAACCAGACAGCCACATGGGAAGCACCACAGAGAGGTTATTGTGTATGAGTGAAACTTTTTTCATTGTTTCCCCCCCTCTGAATGCTGACACCCCCTATTCACCATCACACCTTCATAACAGTGTGGGAAATAGAGCTAATGTTAAATGGAGCCACTGATATCAAATCAAAGTTTCATATATCAGCCTTTACCCAAGAACACTTCATCTGGAAAGACATATTTTGAGTGTATTCTGTAAAGTTGTGAAAATGTGTGGTGTCATGAGAGATATTTATGTTCAAATTTTAAAAATGCGTTAAGTCCACAACTCATCTCTTAATGAAGGCCTTTTTTTCTGTTTTAAACCCCTTACACTGCAACCATCTTTTTCGCAAGGGAAAGGGCTATAATTACACCCAGTTTGTCCACTGTATCTGCCTCCTGCTATCAAAAAAGAGAAAGCTTTTCCTCTCAACTCCCGAGGGGGCCATGACAGCCCCTATACCCTAGTCCCGCCCACCTCCTCTGCCCTATCTCAGACATTAACATGCAAAAAACAACATAAGTCACGGAAAAGCAAATCATGCCAAAATAAGGAATTCACAAACAGTTTGGGAATTAGCAGGGAATGGTGGCCGGGCCCAGGCAGGCGTGCTAACCTGAGAAAGGGCAGACTTTTGGACAAAGTAGGAGGATAACAATGGAAAAGTTGTGTTTGTGAACAGGTTGGGGAAAGTTTTTTGCCCCCTCAAAAAAGTTGTTTCGCTTTTCCTCCAAGCACGGATGCGATTTCCTGGAGTCGGCAACATGTAAGTTTTGGAACAGCAGCTGCACCAGACTTTTTATTCATCACTTAATGAACCTTTGCAGTTTGATGCTTTGCCAGCAATCAAGTTTAAAGAGACCGATTATCGTTAATGTCGTTAGCGTGCCGTGGAAAGTGGACCACAGGTCCAAAAGGTGTTTGGATTTGTAATACGCGTGGAGTCAAAAGTGTTTGTGAAATCAAACAAAGAAAGACATGAACAATGGCTGAAAGAGAGAAGAAGAATGCGGCCGTGTATCGCAGTGTTTCTTTTAAAAAGTTGCACTCCTGGAGCGCCAACAGGAGTGAAGACCAACAACACAAATCAGAGGATTTGGAGGCAGCTGGCGTCGCCCTTCCCCCGGAGCCCAGCAAAGCAGAACAATCCTTGGCGACGCGTAATGTCAGTGTGTCAAGAAAAGTTTCCAAAATCACTGCCACCACCACCACTACCGCCACAGCCAGCCTCCCAACCGCAGATTCAAAGCGAGGCTGCTCCACTCCTCTTTCCTCTATTTCTCCATCCATCCGCCAGCTCACTGAGAAATTCAACAGCAGCGGCTCCTCTGGGACGCACAGAGCTTCGCCGGGAGACGACGCAGCAGTGACGCGGGGAAGCAGCACTCTTCCCCGGGACAGGAGCTCCAGGAGTGACCTGTCTCCGTCTCGGTTATCTTTTCACGAGGACAGCGGTGGTGGATGTGACTCTATAACGACTAAAGCTTTTCTTACTGAAAACAAAGGGCAAAAGTTTCACTCTGGCACAGATACTTTGTCAGACTCGGACTCAGAGAATAAAAGGGAGAAGCGGATTTTAGCACGTTTTTCAACAGACAGCAGCAGCAGCAACCCTGGTAAGAGAGATTATTCAAAGATAAATGCTTGTCCCTCACATCCAAGAAAGACTGTGACTACAGATGAGGAAGAGGAGCTCACTCTTAGAGAGGTTCCTCCACCCTGTAAATCTCACAGAAGTTATTCTACACACCATAATGCTTTTAGTCCACTGCACTCTGACAAATGGCCCAGTGTCACCAAAATTAGGCAAATTTTTGATGAGAGACAAAACCCTTCTAAGCAGCAGAGCAAGACTGACACTTGTGTGAATTTAAAAGCAGCAGGCAGAGGCTCTCTACAAGAGCTCAGCCCCAGTGAGGGTGCGTCTCTCGCTGATAAAAGTGACAAACTCTCACCTTGCAGCTCTGCTAATGAAGCAAGTACCAGTTTAGTGGGAGCTCAAAGCAAAGAAAAAAGGGCAGCTAAATTTTGGCAAGGTATGGACTGTTATTCCAAAAGTGCTTCACAGCTTTTATCTAATGATGAAGAGGCAGAAATAGAAACACAAGGATCTAAAAAGGACACTGTTTCTAGCCAAAATACTTTAAAAAGAAGCAGTCACAGTTGCCACCACCAAAGGATTAAACCATCTCCACACAGATCTCATAGTCCCAGCACTGAAGCAGAGGCTGCCCATGAGACCCACAGGACAACAGTGTTGACATCTGACCCCGGCCCTGACCTTCATCCTCCTGCTACTTCATCTTGGAGTCAATCCCAGAGCTTAGACACCTCCTCCTGCTCCTCCTTTCTCCAGCAGCCGACAGCGAGGGAGAGAAGGGATAGACAGGGGGTCGGGCTGCCCAGGGATAGTTTACATTCCTCACATAGCTCTTCTAGAGCGCCAGCCCCCACCTCCTCCTCCTCCCCCCTCTCCTCTGCTCCAGCTCAAGATAAAGCCATTACCTCCTCCTCTTCTGTAGCTCCCTTCACTGAGCTAGAAGCCCCAACAAGAGTTGTCTCTCCTCTCAGCTCCCGCTGGAGGTTCAGCTCCGGGGACGAAGAGGAAGAGCACACCAGAAGAGGAAGAGTAGGTGGAAGAGGCGGTTGGAGTGGTCCTTCTGGCCTGTCTTCATCCATCACCTGTAGACCAGGAGAAAGGGGCACCACAGAGCGAGGAGGCAGCTATCTATCCCGCAGTAAAAATGGCTGGTTGGGTGCAAAGAGCATTGGTAGATCTTCAGGTAGTGAAGAGGACAGCCCTGGTTGTTTAGGCCCCCACAGTCGTGAATCAGTGCGCCGCCGCTCACTGAGAAAGAAGAAGAGGGTCAGTGGCACTCTCACAACAGGCCGTGATGATTATGGCGATCATGATGGCGAATCAGAAGACAGTGACAGTGACACAGCCTTGACGATGGAGCACATAGAACAGCGCCACCAACAGTACACTGCGGGAGAAATTGCGGGAAAAGTATCTCGGAGCCACTCTGCAAGACTGCCCAGCAGTCACAGCAATAGAGCCAGGGTGCAGCAATGGGAACATATGTCGTCATCGCCAACGTCCAAGACACTTCCTGGTGTATCACGAGTGTCAAAGGTCAACATACTCCCATTTGCTTCCAGTCCAGGTGGATCACGATGTAGCAGCCGGTACTCCAGCACTGAGACACTAAAGGAGGAGGACCAGGCTAATCGTTCACCAAATGTGTTTGGTACTCCTTCATCATCCATGCTGAGTAAAACATACCATGGGAATTTTACCATGTATCGCTCCCCCAGCTTTGGCCATGGGGATAACTTTTCCCGTACACCTGTGCGAGTGCGACCTAAGATTGTGCCAGTCACCCCATTACCTGGTGTGATTGCTAGAGAAAGTGGGGTCTCTGAAGGGGTTAGAGATGGGGAGAACATTAGGAGGACAACAGGTGGTGATATGGTGGATGATAAATTAAATAACAGAATATCCATGTCCAACCCAGACATCACCTCAGAAACAATGTCACTCTTAAATTTTCTGAAATCTGACCTATCAGAACTTAAGGTGCGCAAAACAAATCAAGGGGTTGTGGAGGGGTCATCAGTGTACAGGATGGGGTCAAGGACTCATGGTGGTACCCTTCAACCTTCTGGGAACCGCCCATCCCTGAAAGACCTCACTGCTACCCTGCGGCGTGCAAAATCTTTCACTTATGCAGACAAACCAGCAGCATCCAGGAGGGGTTTCTCTACTGGTGGCACCACAAAGAGGAGCTCCTCTGAGCGGCAGCTTGACTGTGATGGAGATAGGGAAGGAGGGAGGGGATCTGTGTCTGATCGGGAAGTAGAAAGTGATGGAGGTGATTTTCGGGTTGGGCGAGGACAAAGGATGAGAGACTTTGGATTTGATGATGAAGAAGGAATTATTCCTCCATTTCAGGAGAGATATGTGCTGGAAGCCAGGCAGGTCATTCGAGATATCTGCCAGATGAGTTCCAGGGAAGATGATGATGATGATGTAAGGAAAGCTGACAGATATTTGAAGGATGATTTTTTTCAGGGAAAGAAGGCAAATGAAGAGAAACAGAAATCAGGAGTTAACGTAAAGGATGAGGCAAGGACAGATCAAGGGGCTGAGTTAAGAAACACGAAAGACAGGGATAAAAATGAGACGGAGAGAGAGAGGGAGAGGAGCGAGAGGGATGGACAAAGTATGCAGTTGGAGAAGCTAAACAGTAGGGGCACAGAGTACCGGGAGAAGGCGACAAGACAGAACAGAGAGATGGAGAAAGCCTTACCGAAGGGTGATTCAGAGGAAAGCATGTTCTATGACCGTTCTGTGGATGAACTCTCAGGCCATGAGTCTAGTTTAACAGATGAAGGGATTGTGACAGAGCCAGAAACAGGCCCCACTGACCCCGCTGAGAGGTCCTTCTTGGGGTCAGCAGGAGTTAATATGGGGTCACAGGTTGCTAGGGATGTGCTAGGGCAACCAGTCACCATATGGAAGCAGTCAGCTCTCCATGAGGCAGAAGGGTTTAAACAGGAGAAAGAAGAGATGGCAGAGAATGGCACAAATTGTACAAACCGTCCAAATGAAGTAAGTGCACCTTCCTGTTTGCCTATTCCTACCCTACTGGTTGAGAGTGACAGTGACAATATGGAGCTCTCAAGTACTGCTGCTTTCAACAATATAAACAACACAAGTGAGGAGGTCAACACCAACAGCACGGTGTTGCAGAGGTCAGCAGGCATCATAGGAGGACTTGACTCCCCCACAACCCCGAGTGCTATCCGTCGAAGGCGCAAGTTCTCTCCATCTGGTAACAACAACACAGGCTCTGATTCCAGTAATGGCAGTAATGCAGAGTCAACTACAGCAGCTGGTGGAAACGGGGAGTCAACTGTTTACCGCTCCCTCAGTGACCCCATGCCTCAGCGTCGCTGTTCGTTGGCAGAAGATGGAAACGGCTTTTCCTCTGTAGACAGCAACCTGTTAGGATCCCTATCTGTCAAAGGAGGAGGCGTTCCAGAGGCCTCTGTTGTAGCTGCCTTATCAGAATATAAAGGCAGTGTTGCTAGCGACTTGTCTGTTTACAGTGATGGCGGACTCCGTGATGATGGAGTTGGCGACTACAGCGGGGTGATCAGGAGCATCGTAGCTGAGCCAGGTGCAATGGACAGACTCATGACAGATGACCATGGCAATGGTAAAGCCCCAAAGAAGAAATCATTCAGTGACCCGAGTCGCCGAAGCGATGCCCCCTTACTTTCTCAGAATGACCCCCAGTTCAAAGGTCAGACTGGTAGCACTCAGCCAATAAGTGAATTGGATCAGCCTGGCCAGATCCCACCATCTATCAGCGAGCCAATCCTGAGTGAGCAGAGAGAGGAGCTGTGGGAGTCTGAAGTGAAACCTCAACCAGTGCTGCCAACACAGCCACATCCCCATAACAGCAGTAACAAAGTCAAAGTTCACTCCCAGTCCGAGTGCCTTCAGTCTGAAAACCTTGATGATGAAGATGATGATGTGATAGACCAGGGGGAAGAAGAGTGTGAGATACACAAGTTTAACTTTGACCTCAAGCTAGCTGAGGTTCTGTCCCCAAGAATGGTCCGACGGCCTGTCAGAAAGCGTCCGAACAGGCTGGCTCAGTTTTTCCCTCATGAGGACCCATTTGAGCCCCAAGAGATGGGTTCAGAGGAGCAAGAGGATCACAGCGACCCAAACGATCTCACCCCTCCTCTTCCTCCTCTTCAATCCAAACCCAAAACCAGACCCAAGCATGTCCGCCATGCCAGTGAACCCACCACATTTATACCCATCTCCCCACCCCCACAACTTCAAGTACTAAGGAAAGCTGCTGGATCCACTACAGAGGGTCCAAAGCCTTCGGGACACAAGACCCCATCATTGGAGGATGTGACACAGAAATATATTCTTGATCTGAACACTGCTGACAGGGACACTGAGGGCCAAGGGCCTCCTCCAGCGGCAAGGGAAGGAGGTGAAGGATTGGTGTCAGCTTCAGAAGGGACCAGTGAGTCTAGCAGCAGTGGAATAACAAAAGCTGGACCACAGAAGAATAGCACGGGGGACTCTGCATCCACTGCTGCATCACAGAGGACAAAACCCAGAGTGGTGAGTCAACATTTCATTCCTGTTTTTTAGGGCAATGTCACTTCTCTTATTTCATGGTGTCTTTTATTTGCCATGAGGATTTTTGTTATAGTGGTGGAATAGAAAGGGGTTTGCCAAAACCTCTTTAAAGCAGCTGATTGTCATTTCGAACAGTTGTTTTATTCTTGCAGTTATCCAAAATCAACCAAATTAGCATGCATGTGCCTGAACTTTTCGGAAACATGGTGAATCAGAACTATTATGGTTACTGTCAGAGTGCATTTGGGAGCAGTACTCAAATGCAAAAAGCCGTTAAAGGCTGAGCAGTGTAAAACAAACATCAGAGGATGTTATTAGTTTGATTAAACAAGTCTCAGACAAGGGACAGAAGTAGGCTCACTGACTGTGTGTGCATGGATTTGTTTCAGTCAATATTGATTGCCCCTGTGCTATGATTACAGTCATAGAGAGGGGATATTATAAACATTCCACCTAAACATAGATTGGGTCTGTGATGCTGCATTTACTCACTAGTGTCTAAACACTGGAAACCTCATTCTGGTGTGTTATATAATACCAGTACAAAGGTTAGCTGATTGGGCTGTGGCCAAGAATCTATATTTGGATAACCATAAAAAAACAATGCTTTGACATCACATGGTTAAATGTAGCCAAGAGTTGTTGCAAACATGAATACAGATGGGCACATAATCCCTGCCCTGTTTGGTTTGTTAGCAGTAGCCACTCATAAGGTCTGACTGTGTAATCATACAGAGCAGAGGGAACTTAATGTGTCTGTTTGTGTGAGTTTCTAGGCATTCACAGTCTTCCTGTCTGTGGGCAATTTAATTAATTTTCAGCCGTGCACACAGAAACACACACAGTATGTCTCTCCTGGATGTCTGTGCCGAAGTCACTGCTATTATTCTGTCATGGGTGTGACTCTGAATAGGTGTGGAGAAAGTGAAAACAAGCCAGGTAAGCCATCTTGTCTGAGCTCCGGACAGAGACACATCATGCATGGTGATGTACTTTTATGGCAAATATTGCCAAATTCAACATGTTGTGTCCACCCATTATGTTTACCCTCTTGTTTTGATCTGTTAAATTTGACACTCATGACTTTAAAGCCCATTGTCATTTACTTAAACTGCCCTGGCCTACATTAATTGCCTTTTATTTGACTTCCTTGCTCATTGTTCCTCTTTGTTGTTTTTGCATCAGTAGCAGAAGCTGGCCAGTGACCTCACCAAGCAGGAAACTGCTTTAGAGAAAAGGAAGTTGTTGTGGCTACTGAAGTGTTTGATGATAGCTTCTGTGTGCATGTGCTCTCTATTGTGTCGAGTGCCTGCATGTGTTTGTAAAAGCTGGTTTCTTCTCTTTTCTGCTGTTTGACTGTGTATGAGTGTGTGTTGTTTGCCCTGAATATATCAATGGCTTGTTTCAGTGTTACGAGCCTTTAGTTTCTGCCAGCACGCTGCTGTATAGAGAGACTTTCCTGCAGCTTTGGTGTAGTGAAGTGTGTGTGTAAGATTTGGACTTAATTGAACAACTGTGCCAAGTGAAAGTGGAGCAAGACAACTCTTTTTTTTTTTTTTTAGAAGAAGAAGAAGAAGAAAGTAAGAAGGTGAGAGAGGAAAAGAACAAGTCTTTTCCTTTTCTGGAGAAAGGAGTGTGGCTCATTTAATCTGCAGCAGAGCGCCAACTATCTGACATCATGTCTTTCTTTAATTTAATCCCAGTAAATGTTACAGATTAACTCTTCCCCTCAAATCTGTTTGTGCCCTTTTGTCCTTCATCTTCTCCCGATTTTTATCATTTTCTAGTTCAAAGTCTGCAGGCTTAAAAAGTCCATCAGTCAGTTGCAACCCTTTTCAAAATTTTATTTCTAATTCTCAAGCATTCTTCCTTGTGTTATCTTTGTCTTTATCCTCTTTGCTGTCTTGCTCGCTGTCTCTGTGGAACATTGCAGTTAAGTGAAGTCATACCGTTTGTCTCTGTGTGAGGCAGGCTGCTGAGCAAAAAGTCAGGTGGAGAGAGAAGGAAAGACAAAAAAAGAAAGGGATTGGAAGGAAACACAAGCTAAAAAATGTACAAAGATCAAAATAGAACAAGAGAGACCTGAAGAATGAGACTGTGATGGAGTTACGGTTGCATGTAAAATGATCATGGATACTCACATCTGTCCTGATGTGCTGTGAGTAAAAATAATGTTAAGTTTTTATTGAGTCAAAGCCTAATTTCAAAGTTTAATTTAACATGTGGAAGGTTAAAGGCATCAAACTAGGAGATACAGAAGGGAAGATCAAGTAATAAACATCAATCCACTCATATAAAAACCTTTAGTAAGATGTCTTTTATGAAGATTTTTCTATATTCTAATGTGAAGACACATTTATTAATATAACGCTGTATGTGGGACAAAAATGAAGTTTTCTATCCTGCTATCCCATTTAGCAACAGTTTTAAATATGGATTAAATAATGATCAAGGATGTATGGAAACTTTTTTAGCATCAAACAAAAATTAGCATTAAGAGAACAAAAAATGTGATCCAAGCAAAACAATCTTCACATCAAGAGAAATAATTTGAAATAGCAACCAAATTATTAGTCTTTGAATTTTGAACATCTTTTTGTTTACAGTTCCTGTTTTTCTCTCTCAGTGATCAGACTTTTGCTCTTGCTTCTCAGTTTTGCGTTTGCGCTGCCTGAACCTTTGTTTGCGTTTCTTGAGTTTTTGACACAAATCTCATTCCATAGGATGGAGGAAAAGAAACTGGCACTGGAACGGTAGCAAGCCACAGTGGTTCACAGAGCCATTTCCCAGCACTGGCTTCTTCGTGAACAGCACATTATTAATCTGGGGGTAAAGGGGCATTGCTAGCCTATTAGTTCAGCACAAGACTCTTCTGATCTCTTGTTTCCCTTCATCTGGATACATGGTGTTAGATGATGAGGTCTGCAGGACTGAGTAATTTGTGATAATGATTACCTCCATGCCAGGTAAATCAGTTAACCTGTGGTAAATATCACTGTATTGTTAAGTGTAGGGATCATACTCAATGTATATGGACATTTTCTGATGATAATTAGTGTCGGGGTCCATTTAGAGCTGTTAAGTGCAAACTTTCCTCTGTTTCCTTTCATTCTTAATGGACATTATGGATTAAGTGATTGCTAACAATCTATAACTGTAGTTTCTCTGCATAAAGTCTGCATAAGGCTGACTCCCAAAACTCTCTGTTGGCTTTTCCTGGAAGGATGTGTATGCCATCACCCCATGGTAGCCATGCTGTTTTTCAGGCCTCAGAAGGTTACTGAACTTGAGCCTCAAAAAGGTAACTTGAACACATAGGTTTTCTGTATGGTGGTTATGTCCATTACTTTAAGTTCATACAATTTATATGTTGTTAAAAAAGATGCTGTTCTTCTTGAAAAATTGACTCTATGAGTATTATAAGATATTTTTGGGGACTTTTTTGCCCTTGTTTGATAGGAAAGCTGAAGAGAGATGGGAGTGGACTGTTGTACCAGCTGATCCAAAATAGCACCCATACCTGCATAAAGTAACAAAATAAGCCAAAATAGGGCCTTGTAACACCTTTATCCGCTGATTACCTCATACACTGTTGATGAGGCCAGTACAGGTGGAAGAAGTTTCCAGCTCCACAGTACTAATAGTAGAGGGATAGAGTGGAAGAGAAAAACGAAGAGATGTAAAGCAGACAGAAAGTTTGGTTTGGACTCTGTTCTGCATGGATTAGGTCTAAAAGCACAGTGTTTATAGTTTTAGATTTATGACTGACTTTGTTTTATCAGGCCACCCACATAGAATCAAATACTTTCCCCCTGCCCGGACTTTTTCTTTCACTGCCCGCTCCTCTGCAGACATAGTTTAGCTGTAGGAGAACAGTAAAGGTAGAGATGCGTTCATACTAAAAACATTAGCTGGTTTGGCCCAAGCTGTACACGCCAGTCATATTGGTAGGATGTCACATAGCCACATGCATGTCTGCTTTTGAATGTGTTGACTGTACTGTAATTATACAGCCTAATTTAAGGCCTGTTATTTGTAACTCTTCAGCCTGATGACAGATATAACAGACACAAAAACCTTACAACTTTTAATTTTGCTTAAAATCCGACAAGGACAAGGATGCAAAGATGCATCTGTTTAACACTCGTATCGGGCTATATCAGCCTTTTTGACAAATACTAGCCATCATTAAACAATGTAGGTATTTCTGTTGCAGATGATTATCTGATGTGTCCTACCAATTCAATGCTGGCATTAAGCCACCAACCAGCTGATTTAGAGAAGAGATTGTCACCCCGTTGGTGCAGGGGTTAGCGCTGTTACCTCACAGAAAGAAGGTTCCTGATTCTAATCCCAGTCAGGGCCTTTCTATGTGGAGTTTGCATGTTCTCCCTATGAATGCATGGGTTCTCTTTTTCTTCCTCCCAAAGACCAAAAACATACTATAAATTGACCATAGGTGTGAGCGTGACCGGTGGTCTCTATATGACAGCCGTGTGATTGACTGGCAGTCAGTCCAGGGTGTACCTTGCCTCTCACCCAATGACAGCTGGGATCGGCTCCAGGCCACTGCAACCCAGAACTGGATAAGTGGTGTAGAAAATGGATGGATGCCTTTCTCATTTGGCAGAAGATGTTACCTGTTGGACAAACTCGTCTGTTGTCAGAAATGAGAGCAAATGATGATGTAGTGGGATTATTATACTCAGTGAATGGAAACAACATTGGCAGTGGTATCAGCGAGCAGCTAAAATGGTTTTTCAGACATCTGTATTTGCTTTGATTTTTACAATTGGGGCATCTCTACAATAAACCGGTGCAGAGGAGTACAGTAATACAGTTTCAATGCAAACAATACACGGTGGGTTCTTAAACTTGCATTTGGTCATGATGTTGAACTTGCCATTTCTTCCAAATATTCCACAAAAAAACTCTGTCTTCTCTTTCATCACCTAGCCAGCTACAGATATGAACTGACACGAGCTGCACACTTAAACACTGAAAATTCTACAAGCTTCAGGCATTTAAAGATTAAATCCATATCGCTGATCATATCTGCTGCTAGCTTAGAATTAACCACCATATTGTTTTCCCACAATGGATGTCTATGGGTTGTGACAACTAGTAGCAGGCTGTTCTGCCGTTTTACATGCTTTGCCAAACAGTGCATGTCTTTACACGTAGAACTCTGAAGAGACGACCTGAGTATCTCATAATGGAGAAAAAGAGAGATGGAGAGCCTGTGATATGTCCTTCTGTGTTACTGCAGACAGAAACGGTTTTGAAAAATGGCTCATAATCAGCCATTATAAAAAAGGGCAAGACTTTTTTTTTTGTTAATGGATATTTTGAAGACTTTTTTGTACAGAATGATTTTATTTTTCCCTTTTTGGTCTCCAAATGATTGGGGATATTAGCATAATTACAGTGTAGCAGTGAGGGTTTTTTTGGTTTGTTTTTATGCGTGATTACTAGAACCAGCACCACGATGTTTAATCTTAACATTTCTGACAGGTTCCTAAATTTTGCTGTGAACTTTGCACCCCCTGTGCACAAAGTGGGACCTCTTATCTCTTTGCTGATCTTATCCTGTACATGTACTGTACACACATAGTGTTTACTCATGAAAAATCTCATCCAACAGGCTCTTAACTGTTGAAAAGCTTTAACATAATTTTTTTCTGTCTTTGAAATTGCAGAAACAAGGCTGCTTTTGCTAACTTTTACTTTGTGGCAGCAGTGACAGTAATATAATAAATAACTATACATAACAATACGTTTTCCCTGATGATTTTCATTGAATGGAAATGGAATTTTGCTTTTGTAAAATGTTTAGAGGCATTAGTAGACATCTCATACTGTAAACAGATAAAAATTTCTTATGGGATCTTTAACTTCACCATTATGCTGGTGTCAGACCAAACCTTGTTACTCCAAAATCACCACTTGTCAGAGACTGACTGTATTTTTCAAATAATTTACACTGAATATTCATAGACAGCATCCTTTTGTCACTTTTTATCCCTTTAAGAATTGTTAAAACCCACTGACAGATGTAAAGAGAGACCAATAGGACTGATTAATGGGAAAATATTAAAATATTGATTAAAAATGGAGTTAAAAGGTTTTAGCCTGGCACCAGCAATAATTACCATTAAATCCACATCATTCTCTGTCTGTATGTGATGCTGTGACAAAGCTTGGGTAAACTGACCTTGAATAAGAATTTCTTGAAATTGTGCACAAAACAGTAGACTGTGCAGTCAAGAACAATAATTAAAAAGAAGCTCTCGTTGTACAGGATGAATTTTAATATTTCTTGGGCTGATTTTGTTCTTTAATGGAAAAACTAGGTGGAAGTGCACCATTAAACCTTTTTCAGTGATGAAAGAAGAGGAAGGAGCTCACTCAATAACTTCACCTGATGGTTTGAAAGCAGACTTAAAAGTGAAGTTAAAGGACACATAGCATCCATGCTTATAAAGGACATGATGTAGGTGTTGAGGGTTCCTTTTCAACTGGCAAAGGTCAGCTAAGATTTAGCTCTGCATGAATGATAAGTGATGTTGAGAGAAGGTAAAGGTGATGGAGGGATGAGAGTAGTTGAAGGTCTCTATGATTCAGTGGATGTGAAAGAAGAGGTGGGATGAATCAGAATCATGAAAAGGCCACAGTGGAGATGCCTGTGGCTTCAGTGACACTGAAAACAGACATCAACTTCAGACTTACTGAGTTTATTTTTCCACTATAGATAGAAAACTGCATCTAGGCCTTTACGGATGACGGTTTTTCTGGAAAGCTGGTGGGATCTAGCATAGAAAGTATGATGACATCCATGTAGATTTAGCAGTTTAAAATAAGGGTTTTTCATTCAAAGAAACAAACACAAAACTTTGGGACTAAACTGGTGCCCTTTTGTTTGCTATGGTTTCAGTTCCTATGTGGTTAGGGTCCCAGGAGAGCAAAGCGCTCTGGAGAGAAAACGTCTTGTACCTCAAGGCATCGTATCCTCTAATCACATACACACATGCAACAAGTTGGGCCTCCCTCTCTCTTTCTCTCTTTAACACACTGACAAACACACACTGATTTGGAGTATTGCTTTTGGGATCAGCGCAACAAAAATGTTTTTATGTTCCCTTGTGTCAGAGTTTGTATCAGTCGTTTCTTTTGGGTATTTAAGGGGCTAATTTTAGAGATATTGAAGTAATTTTGATAGTTAATCAAAGACGACTGAGCGCATATTTAGGGTTTTCATCTACATTTCTGCAGTGATTTGAAATCATAAGCCTTTGATCATGCTACATTTCTATTTTCTCTCTCCATCTTGTCACCATCTTTACGTTTTTGTAGAAGCCTCTCTTATTCTGCTCACATCTTAATGTTGGGAATATATAGTTTGAGACTGCAGCTCTTCAGCTTCATGGGAAATGAAGGAAAAGGGCTGGTTTGCTTAGGCCAGCGCAAAACCCACCAACACTTTGAAACTAAATAATCCCCAAATTGAAAATGTTTAACTGGTACAAAATCTTATATATATATAGAAAAAAAAATGTATTCGTTGGGGGGTTTTCTGAAGTCATCTGCTGCTGCACTTGCTGCAAATCTAGGAAATAACGACCACTAAAAGCCAAAATGTTGTATTTCTTGTCATATTAATATAGTTGTGATCCGCAGGGTTTGTTAGTTTGTTAGTTTGTTTGTTCATTTGTTAGCAACATAACTCATAGAGTCACGGATTTTGATGAAATTTTCAGGAAATGTCAGAAATGGCATAAGGAAGAACTGATTAGATTTTGGGACTGATCTGGGTCACCATCTGGATCCAGGAATTTTTTTTAGAATTCTTTACTATTGGGAGATAGGGCTAATGGTGGAGGTCTGCATGCTCCGAGTGCTTTGCTAGTTATTGATTTAATCATATTAACAGAGAGATAACATAGGTTGTGTGATCATCACTCCAGAACCTAGAACTCCATGTACGCCGGTGGCCCGGGTTCGAATCCGGCCTGTGGCCCTTTGCCCCATGTCTCTCCCCACTCTCTTCCCTGTTTCCAAGTCTATCCACTGTCCTTCCTCTATCAAATAAAGGCATGAAAAGGCCCAAAAATAAATCTAAAAAAAATAAAATAAAATAAAATCAGATTATTCTTACAGTTGTGTTAGGGTCAGGGTTAAGGTAAGATTTTGTTTCTGAATAAAGTCGAATAAAAAATATCCAAAGCCAAAGGTTGAAGATAAAGCCCACCAACTGTTAGCCTGGGCAACATGCCAATTGTTTCTCCAGCTGAACTTAGCCATGGATCAGTTGGACAATACATTGAGATTCCCACTTGACAACCCTGGTCATGTCCTGGTTCCTGCAGCCCATCATTCTGCTTTGTGGGGGTGAATTAAAAGGGCATAGTTGGGTTTATGGGTTTCCTCACTGAACACTTATTATTTTATTAATTTCAAATGTATTTATCATATAAAAAAGAGATCAAACATATTAAGTTGGATTCCAGTTTTGTACTCATTTACACTTCCTGTTAAAGCGCAACTTGTCCATCTTATTTTCTGTTGTGGACACCGACCCCTTAAAGTTGGGGGGACACTTGGCTTACATCTTCAACAGGACTTTAACTACAGAGTAATGTCTGCCTAGCATAAATCGACCTCAGTCGTTTTTTTCTGGTTCTCTGGTTTGTTTCTGCTTTTTGAAGTAGGGTGTTTGTGCAAAATGTCAGACATGATTATCTCTGACCAATCAGCAGAATGTTTTAATGCCCTCTTTATACCTCAATTAAGTTTGGAATTAGGATTTAACTGATGCCAGTAAAAGACCAATTACAAGGCATGTTTGCCAATGGAAAACTAAAATGATCTGTTCAGGATGAGCTGAGCCAAGCCATACTATTCTGTGGGAAAAAAGCCTTTGTTTTTGTTTGAATATGGTAAGGATCCTATGTCTTAAGTTTCATTACATCAGTATACCAAAGGAGGTCTAGTCTTCTTATCTGAAATGAAAACAGATATGCATATGTATATAATTGCTATAAGATATTTTCAGTATTACTTTAGGAAGTGCTGAAATCTATGCTTGACTTTTATTGAAATAAATAGATCAATTAAGCTTGGAAGTAATACTGAAAAGGAGGATCATTTTGGTTAACTCAAGGTTTCTTTGAAGGGGCTTGTAAGCATTTCCAAAATCATAACTGACATGTGTGTCACTACAACAAATCACAACATGAGACTCCATCTGGTTTCTCACAGTGGGAAAGAAACTGTGGGAAAACGGCTCTGGATGTCCTTGCCCTCGCTTGATGACAGTTTCAATATGCTTTGAAAATCTTTAACGTTCCCTTTTAAGGATAGCGACTCGATTCTTTTTTAAATTTACTGCAACTTGCCAATGGGAAAATGATGCCAGTTTAATCTTTTGAATAGAAGCTATTCTGGTTGTTCTTTTTGCTCTTAGGCTCTTTGTTATCCTGGTTTCTTGTCCCATTTGCTTCTCTTCAGACTGTTTCGTTCCAACTCTGTCCTCTCTGTCTGTGTGGATCCACCCAGTGTAATTACAGAGCAGTTTGCTTATGTAAGGAAAGCCTCCTCTGAAACAGCACTTTCTAGAAGAGCTGCTTTTTCAGCTTTTTCGTGTGCACATGCAGGCAGATTTCTTCATACTAAAGTGTTTTTTTTTTTAGTTTGTAATAAACAGCTAGAACAGTGTAACGGTTTACCCCTTCACAGAAGAGCTACATTTTAAACCATTGTTGAAAATCCTCCCCTCTCTTTGGCTTTCATTTCAAGATGAGACTTTTTTATCCCAAAAGATTTTTTACAGATTTGCTATTACTTTTACCAATATTTATGATATAATTGAATTAAATAAAGTTTCAATTGAATAATAGAAAATTGATACTGCACTGCAGGCTCCTGTAGTACTCTGAACACACGGCCATATGTTAAAGATTATGTTGAGTGTATGCCCAAATACACAGTGTGCACTTTTCTGTTTGTTGATGGTTCACATGTGCTCAGCTGCACTGTTGGCTGCAGATCAATACCTTGAATTACCTCAGTTTTTAAACTTCACCTGGTGCCTTTTAATCTCTTCATAAAACAGTAAAGAAAATGCTCTGTGATAACACAAGTTTCTCTAAGGTCACAAAAAAATGAAGAAGTCAATAAATAATAAAAAGTCCTGCTGGTACATCTGCATTTCTTTTCTGTCAGTATTTAACCTTAATAGTCCTGTGGACACTAAACTACTGTCTTTGTGCAAGCTAATAAAGGCGAGAAATTACAACCAACAGCTTTACTGTCACTGCTACTCTTTTCTTTAAGTTTTGGTTGAAAATTTTACAATTCTTTTTTAACTAGTTCAGTTAATAGTAAACCTTTTTGATATTTGCTATAGTGAATTAGTGTTGTCAGCCTAGCAACATCTTAACTTTAACACTGATACCAAATTTAGGATTACAATTCTTAATACTTACGGATACTTAAAGCTGGAAACAATACAAGTTGGGGTGACAGCGACAGATTTGCTAACACTACGTTTATCGACTATCAAATCTTCTTCCTACTAGCAGACTAGCCTGCTAGCTCATATGCTAACCTGTGGTGTTCTGTACTCCACTGACAGGTCTGTGTGTTTATCACTGAGGTTCTTGGTGATCTTGTGTGTGAATTACAGAGCGATTTTAGACATAGCAGGATCTGGCATACAAATCGAGATCCATCAGTGTAGCATATCAAGTTTAGGCACTGTTAATTTCAGTTTTCAAACTTTAATGACTCATGGGAATCAAAACAGTTACTCAGCAATTTATCTGCCTACCAAGTAACTCGTTTCCTTTTTTTGACAAGTGAGGGAATTAATTGAAATCCGCCTTAAGGATATGAATAGCTCAAGATGAGGAGTCAAGCTGAAGGTTTTTGAGAACTAAAGAGTTTATTTAATCATAAATGTCAGATGCCACAGACAGGCACGCGCTAAGAGCAGAGAGAGAGAGTGGTCTGTATTATCATGCATGCATGCGTGCTTTTTATGCACATATCTCTCCCTTATCTTAGACTGATTGTCACTACATTCGTCTCTGCCAGTCAATCACACAATGGCACAACTGTGTCACCCTTCCAACGTGTAGCATACATAATTTGCGGCGTGGTCGGGCACACACACAAACACTCACACACTTGTACATAGTCAAGGCCTTGGTCAATCTGTGGGTTGACTGGACAGTCCCGGCTCGTTCTCTCACTTGTCTTTTGTCATCTTGGGAAACATGACAGCAGAAACACTTCTTTGCCACTCTTTTTCTTCGTTTTCATCTTTTGTCTTATGGCATCTGTTCGCCGGTTTGGGTCATGCTCTAGCTGCCAGTTGAGAAACGCTCGTCAAAATGGTAATGGGAGGAGCTGGAAGAGTCGCAGTGTTGTTCCGGAGTGGCTGCTGGGATCTCGGATTAAGGCACAGGGAGAGGACAATGAGTGGAAAAGAGAACAAGGAGAAGCTAAGGCCAAAGCATCGTCACAGGCAGGTGGAGTTTGTGGTCTCTGTGTGTTTGTAGGGAAGCAGATTATAATGGACCCAAAGTATATGAATGTGACACAGTTATGTTTTTTCTCCATATTTTCCTAATTCAGTTAAATTGTGCAGTATTAACCAACAAGGAATTCATCATGACTTCAAATATTCATTTCACAGAGAGTATGTACACTATGCCTGTGTGTAAAAGTGTGTTTGTGGGTGTGTTGTTGGCAGCTGAATCAGAAGTTAGACATGTTCTGTAATGTTTATTCCCATGCTTCATCAGTAACTTCATCCCAGTCATGAGGGTTTCATTATCACATTCCCCCGTTACATCATCCTCAGCACGTGAATGACATCACTGTAAAACATGACCTTTTTTTCTTACCCATTTGGTTTAGATTTAATTTTACTGATGGAATTTAGACCCATGAGTATTCAGATTTCCAAGTAATAAAGGTTCTTACTGCTATGACTAGCTGGTCAAAGAAGCCATTTTTAAAGACTTGCCTCTTGCTTATTATGGGTTTTAGGTGAGATACACAAAGAATAAGACAATAAATGTTGAGTTTTATGAAATGTCGAATGTACCAGTGATTTATATCAATCAGAGTTGCCACTCATCTGGACAACATAGATAACAATCAACCAACTTTCCAGTCTTGGAAAACACAAAGAAAATGTCCCAGTCCCAGGACCAATCCCAATGTCCTGGAAAATCTTGTGCTTTTCTGGAAAATTCTTTAAACATTATCATCAATAATATCAAAGTTAAATTATGTCCAGGATTATGGTTCCACCCACTATTGGCCTGACTAATTATTTAGGCTGATATTTGGCATTTGACTGATCCTTAGAATGTGAACTGTTTTTAAGGATAATAGATCAAATTAGTTAATCAAAAAGTTTGCTACAATTGTACAAATTGTAACCATAAAACACACAGTCTGAAATAAAATAGAAATAAAAGGCTGGATGACACACTAACCTTACAAGTGTATTCACCCAAATTTCAAAGAATGTAAGCGATAATATGTTCTTAATGTAAAAATAGGACATGCTGCTTGCCAGTGACCTAGGTTTTTATGATACGTTAAAATTGGCAAGCATGTTTGGTTGTTTTGCTAAAGTTGACATGCTAATTTTTTTTTGCATTCAAAGCTTTAAAAGGGCCGTGTCATAAAAAACCCTTTTTCTAGTATTTTTACATAGGGATGCATGCGGTTAAGTCAGCTAAACTTATTACCTATCATTTTTTTATAAACAGGAGCCTGAAATCCCAGATGAAAAGCTCTTTTAAAACTGGAATGAAGACTCCTACCACTGTTAGCCACTGTAGCTTCAGCTAATGTCGCTTCCTGCCTGTTATAGCATTCCCTGGCCCTTTGCTGGACATAAACATGGCTTAGGGGTTAGCATGTTTTAGGTACAGTGCTATGTGACAGAAGCTCGTAATACAGGTGTATGTAGGCACATGTAACTTCTCACCTGAAATTATGAGTAACCACTATAATAATCTGCAAAGAGACACAAAGGCTGGCAGAGCTAGCTGCGGCATGCTCTACACAGCATATCAGGCTCATGTCATACCCATTGACACGATGACCCTGTGATGACTTTGACTGTTCTTTCAGCATTTTCTCCTCTTTAGTCTAGCCAGTTGGGCTTGATCATATTTTGACCAAAACACTGCACAGTGTCATTTAGACTACAGTGGACTGTGTCAAAAGATGGAAAAGGGTATGATATGTCATTTTCAAAAGCTTCAGCAGACTTTAAAATTAAAACATCTCAGTCATTTTTGTTTGTCATTTAACCCTACCTGGGTTTGCTGGTTTCAAATGTGAGCTGGTCATTGTCAGGGGTTTGTTAATGAATTGGACACTGTGGTTAAAACTATGAATAGCAGCGTGCTGTGTCCATGTCATACCGGCTGGAAAAGTTCTGGAATATGATCACTAGAAATGAGTGAGAAATTTGAATAATATAAGGCTTTATGAAGAGGACTAGTGAAAGATAATTTGACACTAACAATGTGCATGTTTGCAACAAGTAAAGTTGGAAGAACTAAAACATACAAAATATATAACAAGTTAGCTTTAAAAGGTAATGTTTAACATGCTACATTTTAACTGTTGGTGATTAATTCACATACTATTATTAGCTTTTGTTTTTGACTTCCAGAAAGTCCTAAAGCATGATTTAGTCTTCTTCCCTTACCCCCTTCACAGGTGAATGTTGACATGCTTCATCTCTTCAGCTGCTTCCAACCTTTGTACTTTACTAAAACATTAAGTCCCAAAATGAGTTTTCACAAAACTATGAGTCAGTCTGAAAGTATGTTGACCTTACCTCAGTCGGGAAAACTTGGACCCATGTGTGTTAGAGTGTGACTGAGAGAAAGACAGAAGGAGACAGAGACATAGGGGTGTAGTGTGTATCTGTATCTGTGACTCTATGTTTCAACAACTTTAATTCTCATTTCTTTGAAGGGATGAAAAGTATTATGGCTTCTGTTTGACTATTACCTCCAGTTTTGTCACTCTTTGTGTCCATGTTGTGGCTGTCTAGCAGACAGAGCTGAAATAATCCAGAGCTTCTGCTGGCAAGTTTTTAACAAGCTGATCAAAACACAGAACTATTATCTCTGCACCTGCTTCAGATATTATCAGATCATTAAAAAGACTGTTATTGGTTGTAATCTCAATTATTAGATTGCTTCAGATGGGCCAGATGCTTCTGCAAGTTTTCCAAGGTTAGCTAAAACCAGAAACAGAAAAAACATAAATGGAATTTTGTTGTAGAATTTGAAAATAAAATGTGTGAATCCGTTGGTTATAAAGCGCTGAAAAGAACTGTTTGGTTCAGGTGCCTGAACAACATTTTGAGCTTTAAAAAGAAATCATGGTATTGGCTAGAAAACTCGTGATGTAAAGTCAAGTCTGTGGACTAAAGACTGGCTCAGTCTACACAAAGTCAGCCCAATTTTGACCTAGCTGCATCGTCACAGCTCATTGTAAAACCTTGGGCCTGATTATGCATGTTGGGAACGACTTTTTGAAGGTTGATATGCAAATTGATGCACTGAATATGGTTGCACATTCTAGTTAATGTGCCAGTTCAATCTGACAAAGCATGCATTTAATCTTAATGTTCTAGACCAAAATATTGCCAAACCACATTGCTCCTAAGAGATGCTATCCATTTGCTTCGCTTGTTTATATCCATAGTAGAACAGGGCGAGCAGGTCCACTTAACCCTTTATGGGGCACTCATTGAAATACTTGGAAATTCAAAATTTAACTGGTAACATTGCAAAGCAGATGGATTGGCAAGACCGGTAGTAATGGCTTATGCTGGTGGAGCTATTAGCTTGGATGAAGCTTTAACGACAGTTCTTATCAGATCTGGGCAATATTTGAGGTGCAAAGGGCCACACTGAGAGCTTTTCTTAGTGGAGAGGTTGTTTTTGCTCCTCTTCTGACAGGCCTTGGGATGAGTTTTATACAACAACAAGCTCCACCAATCATAGCCTGCTGAGCTCAAGTTACTTAATGGAGCTGTGCATGCTTACTACCTCATTTTGTCTTGTCACTCTGATTGGCCTGTGTTGAATGTGACCGACAAAATCTTGTTCAGTCAGCCTCTGAGAACATTTTAAAAAGCCTTCCCTCCGAAACACTTTGTATGGGAGGTTTATGGGATAAATTTGAGGTATATACACTGCAATGTACTGTATATATGCAACAGTCTATCTGGCATGTCAGTTTACTTAACTGGAGCTTCAGCCAGTTTATAACTACTGCCCATCAAGTGGCAGGCAGCTGTGTTGCAGCTAATGCAGAAAATTTGACCAGCATCGAGTATCAACGTATAAAAATATTGATTATTTGCTTAACAGACCTGTTATCCTTGTGCTGACTAGCAAGAGTGATATTTAACCATTTAGTAGATTCAATGCGCTCATCCCTAGGGTTGAATCTAGCTTTTCCCCCTTTCCTTAATTTTTATGCTAAGCTAAGATTGCTGTCTACTGGCAGTGACCTAGGAGTTTATCTCTTCATTGGAAACAGGTATGTAAATTATTTATGAGTTATCATACCAGTAGATGTAAAAGCGAAGTAGACTAATAGTGTTAGCTGACAGAGTCAACATGTGCAACCTGTTCATTAGTAGACAAGGTTTCACGAACCCACTGATATAAAGTGATTGTTCTGGCTGATTTATTTTGGATTTGGATGCCCCTAATATCGTATGCTGTCTAAAAAGAGCTCCAAAGTTAATCAACCCTGAAAGTTTAACAGTCATTGTTGGCAGTAATGAGGTATCAAGTGTGTCAGGACTTAATTTTAGTCTGATTACTGCTGTTAATTTGAAATACTTGAACCAAACCCAAGAGTATAAAAACACTTCCAGTAGCCAGAGACTCTTTCTTTTGAAACTGATCCTGGTTGGAGAATAGAGAAAACTTCATAACATTTCCCAGGTATTCATCCTCCTCAATTTGTGTAGTTTTGTGCGTGCTGACCTGCTGTCCCTTGGCTGTCTCGCTCACATCCAACCATCAGAGTGGAAATGTCTCCAAATATAACAGCAGTAATCACCGTGGCACTGATGACGGTTAATGATGATGGCTGCCATTTATCTGGAGATTGCCGCTATGTGTGTGTTTATGTGCGTAGGCCTCCATAGGTATGTTTGAAGGGCTCACAAAAAGCTCCCATCACCCAGTGACAGCCAGCAGGATTGTGGGTAATCAGGTCTGTTTTTCCTGAAACAATGTCGTCCTTCTTCACTCCTCAATAGGCTTCTTATTTTCAACCAGGCCTTGACTTTTTTCCCCTTCAAACATTTTATTCACACAGTTGGCATTTTGACTGTGCACCTCTAAAATGTTATTGAGAAAGGAGGAGAAATGATGTTCTTTTCTGTCAGGTTGACTTTGTTTTGAACAAAGGTGGGGCACATTTTTAGAAAAACTCAGAGCAGGAGAAATATTTGGTATTTGACCCCTAGTTTGATCAAAGCAGTAGGATTTTTGTCCCATTTATGGTACTGTAAATCAGGCATGTGTTAAAATATGATATCCAAACAGCCACAGGTGAACAATAACATGTCTCTGTTGTAACTGTGTTGCCACATGTAGGTATCTTGTTATCTTGCGGATGTTCATTATTCAGTGAAGCCGCAGGCTCACTGGAAAGCTACAAGGTTGTGAATGAAGGCTGAGTAGATAAAACTCTCCAGATAAGAGGATATGTAGCTGCTAAGAATAGCTTCCAATCCGACCTTGAATCATTGAGATGTGAAGCGAGTAATTTGTTTGCACTTCCCTTTGTTCTGACTTTCATAACCTGTTTTGTGTGAAGTTCTTTTCACATGGATGACAGATTTATCCTCTCCTTCTTCAATATGAATTCAACTGTTCTTTTTCTGATTTTTACTTCCTTAATCCCATGTTAACATTTTAAACTCCAGAGTCCATAATCTGATAACTGCTCTTTATTTCCTCCTTATTATTCAGTATGACTTCATGTCTGAAATAGACTGAAACTTCTGCAAGGCCTTGCTTAAGTCCTTGTATACAGCTGTTGATGAAGTATGCGATATTTATCACTTCTCAGCACAGTGAGGGTTTTCTGAGATCCATTAAGCACTCTCCTTTGTGTCAGCAAAAGTCCAGTATACCACATCTGACTGGCTAGATGCCAGCCAATCACTGCTTACCTGGGGCCACTTACACAAGGCATCTTAAGGCATGTCCTTCTGTTTTCCTGTTTCTGCTGTGTTTCGCTGTCATTTCTTATGCTTATGAAGATAGGGCTAAATAGGTAATTTTCCTTCATTTCTTTTTTTCCTTATTTTACTTTTGCTACTTTTTGTTCATTTTGTATACCATAAAAAAATGCACATCAGATCCAAATGTCTGTTATCGGTCTCATGAACTGCGAATAATTAGTATAAGCCCTGAAAAACAATATCAGTTGACCCCTAATTCAGACTTCCAACAACATGGCAGTAGCATTAGCTGTAAGACCTATCCTATGTGTATTTGAGAAGGTGAAATATCTGTGCGTTTGATTGGATTTGAATTGAGAATAGGCTTTCAAGGTGCATTCATTTTGGGCATTATTTTTTTTGGAAAAAAAAATGTGAACCTTTTGATGAGCCACTGAAAACTTGTTACAAAGCTACAGTTAGCTTGTTGGAGATGATGAAAATGATATCCTTATGCTTAAATGGGCAGACACAGCTCTGATTGGCTCTCTACTTCCTTACAGAATGAACAGTCCTACTTACTTGATTTCCATAGTGCAGCTCAATGAAACATCTCAATAACTTTAATTGACCTTTATAGTACCAAGAGTTTAAGAAGTCATGCTACCATGTAGGTTAAAGTGAAAGAAAAGGCTCCATTATTATGTCTCTGTACTTTAACGTATAATCAGCCTGACGTCATTGTGGGAGCTCCATACTCCTACAGACTTAAAATATCTTTTATATTTAAAAATCACATATTATTGACTTTTAATGTGAAAAATGTGTGCAGAGGTGAAAACAACGTGGATCCTGCCTTTTAAGGAGCTTTTTCTTGTGTGTGATCCTTCTCTTAGGAACCATAATTGTCTTCATTGAGAGGGCAGGGCAGGAAGTGGGTTTGGGGGAGGCATTTTTGACCGACACACATATGCTCACTCTGTCCTGCATCTCCCTTAATGTGTTTGTGAAAGCCAAAAGACAGAAAAGAGGACAGAGAACGTTTAAAGCCATGCTGTATTTAGGTTGGACATTGTTGGAGCTGTGAAACGTTGCGTTTCTTCTGACTGGGGTAGACGATGGCTGCACTATGTGTATTTTTCATCGTCCATGGCAACCGCTGGTGTGGGATCGGCTTGTGTGTATGTTGCAGTAAGAATGTGGTGACATCAGGAGGGCTTGTGTTTCTTTTTGAGCGATGAGGCTGGAAAATAATGTTGGGATTATAAAACCAGTGTTCCTGCCTTTGACTTTTCACCTTTAGCATGTCTTCTCTGAAACGTTCCCCGTTGAGATCATGGTTTCTATATTCTCTCTTTTTGCTTTCTTACTGACCCTGTGTCTGTCTTATTCTTTCTGTCTCCCTCACCTCACCAGCTCTATTTTTATCCCCTCTCCTACTGAGCTCACATCTGGATCTTATTGGCAAAGTGAACAGCCCTTCAGCCATAAAAGACTCTCTGGACTCTGTGTGTGTATGTTTGCCTGACAAAGCATGGCAGACATAAATATAAACACCTCCTGATTAAAAGAAGATTTCATTAACATGCATTTAGTCATACATAATGTGAATCTGCATCAAAACAGTGTAAGGACATGGCCTGGAAGATGTGTGTAACTAATGAAAATTGATTTTATGCTATCTTGATCGTTCTAATAAAAGCAACAAATTTATACCGTATATGAAAATATAAACTTAGAAACAAGGATCACACTCAGCTGATTTTGAATGCTTAAAGGTTATGGTCACTGTGATCTCTCAAAAATGTCATTCTTCATATCTTAGAATTATCTAATATCTCTTTGACTTTCATACAAATGCCAAGAAGTATCAGATGATTGAACTGTATTCCTAAATGATCAAAGATCAGAGTCACTTTGACTTTGCATCTGTTCCATTCCTGCAACACAATATCCCAGTGAGATCAGGAAGGATTTTTGTAACATCTGGTGTTTTCCCTGGAACAACACCCTACAAGATCAATCATTTGACTTTCTGCTTTTGCTCTGCCACTCACTTAATGTTTGTATACCATGCAATAAGAGTTTATTAAAAATCTCAAGCTCTGCAGAAGAAGGGATAGAGGAGGAGAGACACTAGTGGGGTTTTCCAGGACTTTACCAGGAAGTTGCCAGCTAGGGGGGTCCGAAAGCTTGCTCCTCTGGTTTATGAATAAAATTCATAGTGCTGCAAAATTAATATAATCACAATCGTGATGTCAGGTTGTACAATTACAGAATTGCATCAAAGGCTGAAATTATTTGTGTATTAAGTACTTGAAAGGTTTACAAAAATGCTTATGTAAAGGCCTTTAAGTTAACAATAGTGCCAGTATTACACTTTGTAGGACATGGAAGCCATTCGCCCAGCCAGGATCCACTAATGGCCAGCTGATCCCAATTACTGCTCCCAGATCCAACAGCCAATCATAGCTCTTTCTGACATTCTTCTCACTTATCCCTGCTTGCATTAATACTGATGCACCACACTGCTGCTGCTGGCAAAGCTTAACCTCCTCCACCCCAGCCACCTCCTTTATGGCATTAAGCTGGTTGCACCCTCATATTCAGATTTAAACTACTATGGATTCATTGCTTTTGAACTTCTTTTTTGTATTCAGTATGGATTGTCATAAATGTATCCATCCATATGGGGGTTTCTAGTTCTGTGCTCCCTTGAAAGTCAAAGCTTGCTGCTTGACTAAACAAGGGAACATCTTTACCACCAAGTAAAACTTAATATCCATTTTGCAATAAATTGGTTAAATGTATGACAGCAGTGTTCCTGAATGAAAGTAATTTTTAAATCAGAAACATAAAAGTGTAAAGTTTGGTATTTTTAATGAAATCTAATATTTGTTTTTACTGAGAACTACACACTTTATTAAAACCATCCTTATTCTCTGCATTTTCCTAGATAACCAAGCAAGTAAACTCATGGTACCATTTTTGTATTATATCCTTATTGCAAATCACAGTTGAGTTCTCAGAGAATCCCAATAGCACATTACCAAATCATGCAGCACTACAACTAAAGGCATAAGTAATAAGAGGTCACCTGGGGGTTCTTCCTCATGATTCCATTTTATGGAATTCCATGATATGTTTTGAATATTTAAACAGTATGGTAAATGGTAATGGTACATGAGATTGTAGAACTTTTCCAGCTGTCTTCACATTGCAGGTCACACCTACACATTCACACCCACTCACTCCATGTTCATGCATTGATGGCGAAGGTTTCTATGGATTGTGACCATCAGAATTAACCAATCCCATCCATACACATTCACACACACTGAAGCAAATTGGGGTTAAGTGTCTTGCCCAAACATGTGCATGTAGGAGCTGGGGATTGGACCCATCACCATGTAGGTGGTATTAAACCAAAAGACGATCTCATGAGAGAACTGTTTTCCACTTTAGCAAGTTTAACTCTTTGCAGCAGACATTCTTTTAAATGGTCGCTTTTTCTCTCTGTGCATTAAATGTGAAACAGAAATTGGTACTATAACTCACTGTTCATAGTTATGTCATAATCTGCAGAAGTACTGGTCAGAAATACTTTAAGAAATAGGGAATATACTTCATCAAAACAAAGAAATGGATCCCGTGTCTCTACATTTGGGACTTCCAAGACAGAATGTAAGCAATGATGCTAATAAAAGACTGCATAGCATTCTCACTTTTGCATTCTACACTTGTTGATTCATGGTATCAGTGCCTCAATATGTGGAAGGAAACCCCTCCAGTCTATGTCTCACTAATTTTAATGCCCTTAAGCTATCTAGCATGTAGTACAATGTTCTTATATTAGAAATTTCATATTGCTGAATCAGTAAGCAATGCTTCTAGAAATCTGCTATAACTGCTGATCAACAATATCCCAGAATTTGTAACAAGATTAATTAACAGCTTATTTATTATGAGTAAGAGAATGGTCCTCAAGCTTTTACTTTAAGGACTTTATGTTCTCTCTCTTATCATTAATCTTTAATATAGCATGCATTGTTGTCTGTGTTAAGGTGGTGCATTCAGTCACCAAATAAACACAAAGGTCACCCTGTGTTCATGTTTTGTGTGGTACTTGAAGTAGATTTATGCAGTTTTTGTCCTCCTGACACAAACTATCAGTTATGAGTTGGTTAACTACAATGAAGCTGAAGGCTAAATGTGCATCTTATAATCCACCCTTTGTGCGTATTAAAGGCCTGTTGTCATTGATTTGTTTGGTTTCTGTTTAATAGTTATCTTGTTCATCATTTCAGATTAAAGCTGATGATGCTGTTACTGTACTCGCTGTACAGTACTCTGTGTAATTACATTCAGTTCATTTGACCACAAACAAAGAGCTCAAACTGGTTGTACACTTCATTATGTTAATACAAAGCTTTTTATTGTTCTGACTGCATAGAAATCTTTTCCCCTGACCTTTTGTTGGTGTAAGCAGAGTTTTCATATGAGACAGTGAATAAAGATCAGCACATCAAGGTTTATGTGCTGCTTAATGCCTGTAGTTTTTAATGTTCATCAAACTTTCTTTTCTTTTTTTTTTTGAAGATTTATTTTTAGGGCTTTTTGTGCCTATATTAGGTAGAGAAGGACAGTGGATAGACTCAGAAACAGGGAAGAGAGTGGGGAGAGACATGCAGTAAAGGGCCACAGACCAGATTTGAACCAGGTCCAGATTTGAACCACTCGACCATCTGCACTCCCCCAAGTTACATCTTCTGCCCTATATTGAATCTCCTTTCTGAATTCACTGTTAGGTGTGCTAAATACTGATGTTAGACTGATGCATCTGTCCAACCATCGTATCTTCTCATCTCTCACCACCTCATAGAAAGGTCGACCCGTATTGGTTTTTATTATTAGTAGTAGTAGTTCATGAGACTGATATTCCAATATCTGGAACTGATGTGCATATGTTATGACTAACAAAATGTGCTTAATGTGACAAAAGAAAAATTGCATGATGAAAACTAAGGAAAATAAACAATTTAGCACTAATTCTGTCAACAGGAGTAACAACGCAGTAGCAGCAGAAAAACACTAAGTGATGCTTTCTACTTCCTGTTTCAGTAACATCCAGGCTTCAGTTTTGATTGGCCAGTAGTTATGTGAGATCTAGCCAATCATATCATGTTGTGGGACGGACATTAGGTGAGACTTCCCACAGGGAAAACGCAGCTTTCAGTTGAGTCAAAGTAGGGCACCTTTAATCTAATGGATTTATCAATTATTGTTAAAATGAAATGCTGATACCAAGTAATCAGCTTAAATGCCAGACTTGATGGGTTCAGACTGATTATCAGCCAGGTCGATAAATCTGTCTACACCTAGCTTCATTTTGTCTCGTCTTGTTTCATCTCATATTGCAGTGGTTCTCAACTGGTGGGTCGGGACCCAAAAGTGTGTCACAGAGAAGTTTATGAGTGGGTCGCCAATGTGTGTCTAGAAAAAAATGGCGGTTTTTTAATTTAACCTTTATTTAACCAGATAAAACCAGTTGAGATCAAGATCTCTTTTACAAGGGTGACCTGGGCAAGAGGTCAGCAGCACACGTCATAATAAATAATGCATTTCAGTACCAGATTACGACAATAAGTTAGAACAAACAGTACTTTTGAAAGTGCATAGGTATTTGCAGATAAAGTGCTGGAAAATGACTCACAGAAATGAATTTATAAACACATTTAAGACAGAATGAAACGCTCCAGGTGAAATAAAAGAGCTGCTTTTACCATGTTAATGAAGTAATTTCTCAGGATCACTGGAGACTTGGTTAAAATTTAAACATTACTATGGGGAAAAGGGGTGTGTGAAACATGCCAGTTTTGTCCTGTCTCTTGTTCCTCTCATAAATTCTGTTCCATCCAAGATCTTTAGTGCAACATTTTCATTTACCAAACATACAGTGCTTAACAAATGTATTGGACCACCTGTCATATTTGTCTCAAAGAACATCCAGCATCATGAAGTGCTTTAACGTGGACTCTTTCATTTTCAGTCAGCTCTCCACGTTTTACCATTTTGAGCAGAAATGAGGATATAATTTGACATATTAATCAAGAAATATTAATGTGCTTTACTATTTTTTTCTTTTTTTTTTTTTTTTTTTTGTAAATCAGTAAATTTGAAAATTAATTTATAACAGTAATAAAGATATTTTAGCATTGAAAATATCATTTGGGTTAAAGAGCTTCTACATATTGGTGTATTAACCATTGCAGAAGCATAAAAAATGATTTTGGTAATTACCAGTGCTGTTAATTTAGTGCAGTTGTGGCATAAAACTTACCTTGGGTGGTGGTCCAATAAATTTGTAAAGCACTGTACATCGCTGAAAATCTTTGGAAATTTGGGTCATGATTTGTCATCAAAGATATTGATGGGCCTGAGGCTAGACCGGTTGTAAACCACTGTCATATTGTATCGTATAGAATTATATTGTATCATATTATATCTATAGATTGTATGCTTTTGTAATATGTCCCAACATTCTTCTTGTTTTTTACTGTTTTATTTTATCTTATCAAACTATTTATATTGTATTGTATGGTACTTTTCTTTTTTTTGCATTTTATAGTTTATTTTATTGATTTGTTCCGTATCATATTGAATCAAATCAAATCAGTGTTATTAAATTGTATGATGTCATATCATAGCCTCTTTCATAGTATTTGTATAATATTTTTTGTATTGGATCTAACTGTGTTGTCCTATTGTGCTGCATCAGATCATTTACTATATATACCATATTGCATTGTATTGCATTAGGATCGGATGGTATTGTCTTGTATAGGATGGTAATATATTGTTTTTTTTATCCTTAGTATCCTTAGGAACTGTACCTTATACTCTCATGGCATTTGGGCCTCACAGCGTTGCAACAGGTAGTGCAGTCAGCTCACAGGTGAAGGGTCCTGGTTTGAATTCTGGTCTGAATCCTGAATCCTGAATCCTTTAACCTGGCCGCCCACTTGGGAGCCTGGCTTTCATTAATGGGGCAAAATATAACCACTGGGCCATCGTCTCCCCTTTTCTTAAATGTAAAAGTGTGCTCTTAGGACTTAAATTTCTTTGTTCATCCTTAAACTTGAAAGTGTCTTTTAAGGACTGAAGTTTTAGGTCTGAACTATATAAACATATCCATGATAGCTAACATAGATTTGTAAATATAACGTCAGATATTGATAGAGTCCAACATCTTGCATCTCTAACAGACATGCTCATTTTTGTCTTCGTATAGTAGTCCTGAGGTTGATCCCTCCTCCTCCCCACAGCCCTGAATGGAATAAGCTGTGTAGATAATGGAGGATGTAATTTGCAGTTGTTTTTTGTATATTGTTATACTCTGGTTATTTAAACTCTTGTCATGTAAACTCCCAGGACACCATGAAAAACATCTGAGGTGCTGCTGAGCTCTCAAAACATCTCGACAGTGCAGCAGCCTTCAGGGCTGACTCCAGGTCGACTTTTAGTCCTCTCACTCCTCACCACTGTCTCACCTCTGTGGCAGCTAAACACCATGAGCATCAACCCAGCAGAGTGTAACAGCTAGTTACATGACAGCATCTTATCTGCCTAATGACAGGCTGCAATGCTGGAAGGAAAGTTTGTTAATCACAGAGGAGGAGGAGGAGGAGGAGGAGGAGGAGGAGGAGGGTGATCTGACTGTAAGTGTGGATCTTGTTTCACTCATGTCATTGTCATCTTCTCATATCAGGCTTTGTGGTTACTAAAGCAGTTTGAGGTATTTTTTGTATTTAGGACCACAACACTAACATCCAGGACTTTGCTTGTGTTTTCCACAGTAACTATAGAGATCCAGAAGCTTGTGTTTGAGTTGGATGCATGTGTGTGTGCTCTATTAATAGTGAGAGGAATGGTTCGGGCCCTGGGAATGTTGTCCTCTCCGGAAAAACAAACTTGTCTTCTCCCCCTCTGTCCCTCTCTCGTTCTCGTCTTTCCATGAGAGATAGGAATGGCAGGATAAGAGGGAGAGCAAGAAAAAGACAAGATAAGGGGAAGAGGGAGGAAGATGGCATGAGAGAAGGGAGGGGTTGAGATTTTTACAGACTGAAGGGAAAATTAATGTCACAGAAGTTTGGTGCCTCCTCGAATATTGTTTTATCAACCCTTGACTAATAATAACCTTTGCTGTTCAATTCTTCTTTTAAAGATGTACAAAATGTGCAGATTTTCTGTTTTCAGCTGTTAAAATAATGAAATGTTATGGGGAAACACTATTTTGGTGTCTATAGCTCTTTTTTAATTGGTAAAATCTATAAGGGTCAGTTTTTGGTTTTTATAACCTATTTGTATTAATTACATTGAGGCTATAAGTTTTGTCATAATCAGGCATAAAGGGGGACATTTCTAATCTGACTGACTGGGCTGTTTAGGGTTGGCTTGAGCTTATCTCAGTCCTGTTACCGATCTTAAATTGGTGGCTTTTTTTAATGCCATTTTTATGGTTTAGATGATAGCTGGATGAAAAGCCAGATGTGTATTTCACCTGGGGTAATTATTCAGCTTGCCTCAGCTCCAGTTATGGAAAAAACAATAAATCGTTAGCCTCATAGCATAATTGCCTAAGTCATATTTTAAAGGGGACATATTTTAGCCTTTTAAGACAAGTTGATATTGTTCTCAGAGGTCCCCAAAACATGCTTGTGAAGTCTGTTGCTAAAAAAAAAAACACTCTAGTACAGAATTTTTTCATGTCTAAAAACCCCTCTGTTTCAGCACTTCTCAGAATGAGCCGTTTCCGTGTCTGTGGCTTTAAATGTTAATTTGCTGTCTGACTCCACCCCTGACCAAACCCCTCTCAGGAAATCAATGGATTGATGGATGTGGCACTCCTGATGTTACAATGTAATAGACACTTTTATCCAAAGTTAAGGGCCTGACTGGGATTTGAAATAGGGCTGAAACTATTCCTCAAATTATTCGGGTGATTCGAATCTAAAAATTCCTCGAGGCAAAGTATCTGCCCCGAGGCTTCGCTTAATCAGTCATGTATCCATATATTCCCGTACCGTAACATGCATGATACAATGCGTGAAAATCATGAAGGAAGAGAAGTTTATGCAGTGACGCTTACAGGCATGCGTCCTGTGTTTTTACGCAGCCACTTTCTGTGGCTGGCAGATATGCCTGCATGACTCGCTGGAGTGAGACAGCGCTCAGTTTGTATCTGCAGACTTTAGGGAATTTCATAAACTTCTGGTTTATTGGCCCAACGGTTTCACAGAACACCGTCAGGCGCAAGTCCTGTTTTGGGGCTTTCTCTCTCTCTCGCTCTCTCTTTCCTCCGCGAGTGCACGTCATACATTTAATTATAAATTATTTAAAATTCAGCACACTGACGTCTTGATTGCAGCGTATTTTTCAAAAAGTGTCAGCATCCCAAATAATTTTATAAGACTTATATTGATAAAAAATTGACACCAATTAAATAGAAACACGCCATTGCCACAGACATTGACTTAGACTAAATAGGTCAAAGTTCATCATCATATAGTCAGGATTCAACAGGTCACAGAAGCAGCTTTATCCCTTTAAATGTGTTCTCCATATCAGTGGATGATTGTAAAAGGTATTTTTTTATGGTGGATGAATTCACAAACAAAAATGTGCAAAAATTAAAAGTGAACACACTTTGAAAAATAGACCATATTCCTGTAATCTAAAAATTCACCTCTCAGACATCATCAGACCACTGTGTGAATGATGGAGCTCTATTCTTGCTAGAATGTGAAATATTACCCACATGCATAAAGTAGAGGATGTTAAAATGATCATTTCCCTTTACCTTAATGACAAATTAGAAAATAAAAACAAACTACAATAGAAGAAATAAAGTGTTAGCACCCAAAATTTCCTGGGAGAGGATCTCTAAAACC